>NW_028124252.1:0-42953 GCF_965194825.1 Balaenoptera physalus | reverse complement strand
CTTACTTCTGAAAATTAGAGCTGCCAATTAAATTCCATTTTGTTATGGAACTAATTGTGTGAATCTGTTGATCGGGGTTCAGGACACACTAACCCAAAATATGACACCGTGGCATACTGAATATTTTAAGCTGAAGGAATTTGAGAAAGAGCATATGTAGAAAGGACTCTCTGACCTTCCCCTGCAGGAGATCATAAGACCCTTATGTGAGGGGTGCCTTTTCTATACCCAGAGAAAATGTTCATCCTCATCTCCAAGACGTCAAGAGGAATTAGACTGAAAAGGCTTTGCTATTTCCCCTAATTTACCGCACTAAACTCATACCCCTTTTTGTCCTATCATATTTTCCATGACTTTCTACTCTTCTTCCAACCAAACAGAAACACTCTCAGGTTTAACCACTTCTTCAGGTCTTCATTTTCTAATGAAGCTTCCGGTGTCACGTGAAACTTACAATAAACGAATTTGTATGCTTTTCTCTTGTCAATCTGTCTTTTGTTAGAGGGGTCTCTGTCAAGAACTTAGAAGAGTAGAGGAAACAGCTCTTTTTCTTCCCTACTTCAGTAACCAGGTAAGAGGCTATCAAGGTAGTCAAAAAAGAGGAAGTCTCTAGATGGTGAGAAGGGTCACACTGTGTTGAGTAGTGATTAGCAAGCAGAGAAGAGTTAGTAGCAGGGGAGTAGTACTACTCTCAGAAGTCACCTCTCTCATCTCTGAAGTCTCCTCACATTTGCTACTTAGGCAGTGAATTGTTCCCATAGTATTTTTTTCTTCTCCTTATCTGAGATGCTCATTGAAGACCACATTTATAAGATACAACTTAATCAATATATGTGGATGGCTTGGTGCATTATACTTGGAAAGTTTTTAATTATTATTGAGTAATAAGTAAGCTTTGTTGAAGCCTTGTCTTTCCTTTTTTTTAGTGTTTGTAATATACTTTGATTTGATTGGATTTTTTACTGAAGTATAGTTAATTCACAATGTTGTGCTAGTTTCAGGTATACAGGAGAGTGATCCATTTTTATATATACATATGTTAAGATTAAGTTTTATATATATTATATAATATATATATATTCTTTTTCAGATTCTTTTCCATTATAGGTTATTACAAGATATTGAGTATAGTTCCCTGTGCTATACAGTAGTTGCCTTTTCATGTTCTTATTAGGTTTCATCTTCCTGCATTTTACTTTTTAAGATGCATTTTTTTTAAACGGGAAACTTTTTTCTGATTATGTTAGTCTATGGACTATCATGGTTCTCTAAATTCAGAAATATATATTAGTAAATGTTCCCTTCCTCATCCCTACATTCATGGGTAATCTCCTGCTAATTATTAGCACGGTGAAGTAAATTAAGGAAGCTATTATTGGGTGTATATGTTAATAGAGTGATAATTGGATACCAGTGGGTAAGAATTAAGTAGGAAATGTCAAGGTGAGTTCAGAGACGTTTCATTAAAGAAAAAAATAGGAAAATGCTGAGGAGCTTACAATCAATTGCTTATTTTACACCAAATGGCTTTTTAAAATTATGGTCACAAAAAGTGGATAAGCAGTAAAATGTACATTTGAGCTGATACAAATTGTCAGAAGAGAAATAAATATCGACACGTCTCACATTTGAGGTAGATTAGATAAATGTTTGATTTTTGAACATTCATTTCAAACAACAAAATTGAAATAACCTAAAATTTTCATGAAAGCTGTGCGGACATTCTAAATCAGTTATGCCATCATTTTGAAAATGGTCAAGATGGGAAGGGGAGGTAGGAAGATGGGATTCCACGTAAAATTCATCCGAAATATTTTTCTAAGAAGGTTTGAACAACACACTTAGGATTTCAGGGATGCCCATTCTGCGTATAACGTATCTATCTGCAAACATGTTACGGCAAGCATCACTTGGCTGACACACCTGCCCACTGTCCTACCTACAGCGAGCTGTCTGAGATGTCATGGGAGTTGCCTCTAACCAGGACCTGATACCCAATGCCCTGACAACGCTGCTTTTTCAAAGCTTGAACTGCGACTCTTCACTTGGCTCCACAGGCCCAGGGCAACTTGAACACCTGGCAAGACAGTAAGTTGGCAGATTCCTGCCTCTGAAAGATATGCAATTTTCAAGTGAGAGTTGCATTTCTCAATTTTACTTTTCTGTTTAGGGATTAGTTTGCTTATTTGTTCACTTATTCATTCACACATTTACATTTATCGACCAATATTTGTACAATTACGTTTTGTTTCCTCACTTAAATAAATAATTTTTTTCTCTGTGATGACTAAGGAACAAGCTGGTAAATGGTTGTTTGCTCTACAGTCATTTTGCCACAAGGTCGTGGTATAACTCTTTGAAGTTAAAAAAAAACTTGCAAAAAGTGTAATTTCAAGATTTATAAAAACATAACTCATGAGAACGGCTTATTTTTGTTTCATAGTTTAATTTCTCTACAGCTTTAATAATTGTAGAAATTAGATTTCTATTGCAAATGAATTTTTCTTAAATGATATATAAATTATAAGAATTGAAATCACTCTCATAATGATGATGATATGCAGTTATCACAGCTAACATTATCTAAGGCCTTATTTTGTGCCAGGCACTGTGCGAGGTGTTTTACGTACAGTGAGTCAGTGCTCGCTGTCCTATCATTACTTAAATACAGTCACTGCTACCCTCTTTGCAGATAAGAGGACCAACACTTATATTAACAGGGATTCTTATTTATCTGGTCTTTTAATACTGTGTCTTATGTTAGGTTTTATAGTTGAATTAGAGCTATGTTTCCTGAGTTAGCAGGACAGTAATCTCCAGGGGGTACATTTTTCCATAAGTAATTTTTGCAGAGTCCTAACCTGAAGATTCTAATTCCAAGGGTCTGGAATTGGGACCTAGTAAACTGTACTTTGAACAAATGTCCCTTATGATTCTTACTGTTAAACAAGTTTAAAAACTATTGATTGATAGTTGTCTTTGAGTTTCACTGCTCTGCTTAAAAGATGCTTAAAATCACCTATTTCCAGCACTGCATCCTTTACCTCAAGATTTTAAAATCAAGATTATAAAATTACAATAATGTTTCATTCAGGCTCTTCAATACTATTTTCACCCTGATTTTGAGGATTTGGGCAAGTCATGTATTATAAAGAGGTGAATTCTTTTGTATTTTATTGTAAAAAAAAAAAGTGATATGTAAAGAAAGTATTTTGTGCTCTGTTACAAATATCCCAGTGAAATTCATACTACACAATGTAGTAAAAACAGATATAAAATGCTTTATCAGTTTAAAAGTACTGAAAATTCTGATTTGTATTTTAGGGATGAATATAAACTATTAATTCAAATATGATATGGCAATATTGAGTTAGTAAAATCTCTTATAACATAACTGATCCCAACTTTTTTAAAAGCATGTAATATTTTGCCTCACCAGCTTTACACTGCTGAAGTTTATAAATGAACAAAGTACTGAAATCCAGTGACAACAGCTAGCAAAACATTTTCCTTTAAATCTAAAGTATTTATAGTGCTCTGTGTATTTAGATCTCTCTTCTCCTAGATATTAGGTATCCGTATTAGGTATCAGTATTTTCTTTTTTGCATTTTTTCAAAACAATTTAATTGTCTGCTCTTCAGTCATTTTACCACAAGGTGGTGGTATAACCTTCTGTCTTAGATTCCTTGACACTCCCAAAACCTTCTAACTGGATTAAAATTGCTTAGAGAAAAATATCCCATTACCTTTGTAACTATTTTAACAAACTTTAAGAGGTTTAATTAATTATTATGTGTTGCCAATGCACCTATAATTTATACCAATTTGACAAGTGATATTTTCTTAAAATGATAAAGAAAACCTAATGTTTTAAAACTCTTGTGTGCTATACCAAGAGATGACACTAATCACCAGAAAAACTTAAGCTAATTCTGGAACTAGCCAACATTAATGGAGATACTAAAATGGGAGTAGTAGGATGAGGTCTCTGAATGTTTTTCATTGCCTTGAACTTTACTTTTAGAACTTGGTAGCTTATCTATTTCATGTTTATTCTAAAACTGGATTTTTCAAAATTAATTTTTTCAATTCTTTTTTGTATTACTAGTAGCAGCCTTAATCCTAAGTGCCCCGTACTGAAACATTTATATAAGTTACTGTGGTAGATATTTGAGTGTACCTTTCAGATGTGGTCTGCAGACAGCCTCTAGCTATCAGCTCCTTCTGTCTCAGCTGCAGAGAACCACCTATGTGGAGGTTAGGCCCTTCCCAGGGCAGCCCACTTCTACTGACTGAGCAAAGTGGCAGTATAAAGACCTGGCCATTTGGGCTCTATGCAGAATTTTTTTATTGAGATATAAATGACATATAACATTGTATTAGTTTTAGTCATACGGTATAATTATCTGATACATGTTTATATTGCGAAATGATTACCGTGAGTTTAGTTAACATCCATTACAGCACATAATAACAATTTTTTTCCTTGTGACGAGAACTTTTAAGATCTACTCTCTTAGCAACTTTTAAATATACAAAACTGTATTGTTAACTGTAGTCACCATGCTGTATATTACATTCCCAGGACTTATTTATCTTACAACTGGAAGTTTGTACCTTTGCACCACCTTGACTCATTTCTCCCATTTTCCCACACACCCCCCTACCCCACACACACACCTGCTTCTGGTAATCACAAATCTGTTCTCTGTATCCATGAGTTTGTTTTTTTAAATTTTAACTTATTTTTTAAGATTCCACATATAAGTGACATTATAAGTATTTGTCTTTCTCTGACTGTGTTATTTCACTTACCCTCCATATCCATCCATGTTGCCACAGATGGCAGGATTTCCTTCATTTTTATGGCTGAATAATATCTCGTTGTGTATATACACTATATTTTCTTTATCCATTCATTCATCCATGGACACTTAGTTTGTTTCCATGTCTTGGCTATTGGAAATAATGCTGCAATCTATATGGGGATGCAGGTATCTTTTGGAGACAGTGATTCTGTTTCTGTTAGATAAGTACCCAGAAATGGAATTGCTAGACCATATGGCAGTTCTAATTTTTATTTTTTGAGGAGCCTCCATACTGTTTTCCACAGTGGCTGCACCAATTTACATTCCCACCAACAGTGTACAAGGTTTCCCTTTTCTCTACCTCCTTGCTTACACTTGTTATTTCTTGTCTTTTTGATAATAGCCATTCTAACATGCATGAAGCGATACCTAATTATGGTTTTGATTTGCATTTCCCTGATGATTAGTGATGTTGAGCATCTTTTCATGTGCCTGTTGGCTTTCTGTATGTCTTCTTTGGAAAAACCTCTATTCAGATATTCTGCCCATTTTTAAACTAGATTGTTTCTTGCTTCCTTTTTCTGCTGATTTATATGAGTTTAAATACTTTTTAGATATTTACCCCTTATCAGATACATAATTTGCAAATATTTTCTCCCATTCCATAGGTTGCCTTTTCATTTTGTTGATGGTTTCGTTTGCTGTGCAGAAGTCTTTTAGTTTGATATAGTCCTACTTGTTTATTTTTGCTTTTTTGCCTTTCTGTTTAGTGTCAAATCCAAAAAGTCATTGTCACAACTGATGTCAAGGAGCTTACCTCCTATGTTTTCTTCTAGGAGTTTTAAGGTTTCAGGTCTTCTGTTCAAGTCTTTAATCTATTTTGGGTTAATTTTTGTGTATGGTGTATGATAGGGCTTCATTCTCTTGCATGTGGCTGTCTAGTTTTACCAACACAATTTATTGAAGAGATTATCCATTCTCCATTGTATATTCTTGTCTCCTTTGTTGTAAATTAATTGACCATACATAGGAGAGTTTACTTTTGGACTTTTGATTCTGTTCCATTGACCTATGTTTCCATTTTTGTGCCAGTACCATACTGTTTCAATTACTGTAGCTTTGTGATACGGTTTGAAAACAAGAAGCATGTTACCTCCAGCTTTGTTCTTCTTTCTTAAGATTGCTTTGGCTATTCCAGGTCTTTTGTGGTTTTATATAAATTTTAGGATTATTTATTCTAGTTCTGTGAAAAATGCCATTGGTATTTTGATAGGAATTGCCTTGAATCTGTAAATTGATTTGGATAGTATGGACATTTTAATATCAGTTCTTCCAATCCATGAACCTGGAATATTTTCCCATTTGTTTGTGTCTTCTATTTCTTTCATCAGTGTTTTATAGGCTTCAGTGTACAGATCTTTCACCTCATTGGTTAAGTTTATTCCTAACTATTTTATTCATTTTGATGTAATTGTCAATGGATTGTTTTCTTAATTTCTCTTCATAATAACTTGTTATTAGCGTATAAAAATGCAACTGATTTTTATATATTGATTTGGTATCCTGCAACTTACTGAATTCATTGATTAGTTCTAACTTTTTTTGGTGGAATCTTTAAGGTTTTCTATATGTAATGTCATGTCATCTGCAAATAGAACCAGTTTTACTTCTTCTTTCCTTCCTTCCAAGCCTATACTGAATAAATGTGACAAGAGTGGGCATCCTTGTCTTATTCCTGATCTTAGAGAAAACACTTTATGTTTTTCGCTGTTGAATATGATATTAGCTGCAGGCTTGTCACATATGGCCTTTATTACGTTAACGCATGTTCCCTCTATACCCACCTTTTTGAGTTTTTTCATAAATAAATGTTGAATTTTGTCAAATACTTTTTCTGCGTCTATTAAAATGATCATATGATTCTTATCCTTCATTTTGTTAATGTGGTTTATAACATTGATTTGCAGATAGTGAACCATCCTTGAATCCCTGGAATAAATCCCACTTGATCATGGTGTATGGTCTTTTTAATGTATTGTTGACTTAGTTTGCTAATATTTTGTTCAGAATTTTTGCATCCATCTTCATCAGGGATATTGGCCTGTAAATTTCTTTCCTTGTAGTGTCCTTGTCTGGTTTTGGTATCAGGGTAATGATGGTATCATAGAATGAGTCTGGAAGTGTTGCCTCCTGTTCTCTTTATTAGAAGAGTTTGAGAAAGATTGGTATTAATTTTTCTTTAAATGTTTGGTAGAATTCACCACTGAAGCCACCTGGGTGAGGACTTCTGTTTGTTGGTAGGTTTGATTTTTTTTTTTTAATGTTGTGGCTGACTTGGTTTTTCCCTACATGTTTTTTGGGTTTTGGGTTTTTTTGTTTTAATTTATTTTTTAATTTTGGCTGTGTTGGGTCTTCGTTTCTGTGCGAGGGCTTTCTCCAGTTGTGGCAAGCAGGGGCCACTCTTCATCGTGGTGCGCGGGCCTTTCACTGTCGCGGCTTCTCTTGTTGCGGGGCACAGGCTCCAGACACGCAGGCTCAGTAGTTGTGGCTCACGGGCTTAGTTGCTCCACGGCATGTGGGATCTTCCCAGACCAGGGCTCAAGCCTGTGTCCCCTGCATTGGCAGGCAGATTCTCGACCACTGCGCCACCAGGGAAGCCCAGGTTTGATTATTGATTCAATCTCCTTACTAATAATTGGTCTGTTCAGATTTTCTGTTAATTCGTGATTCAGTCTTGGTACGTTCTATGTTTCTAGAAATTTATCCATTTCTTGTAGATAGTCCAATTTGTTAGCATATAATTTTCATAGTAGTCTCTTATGATCCTTTGTATTTCTGAGGTATCAATTGTAACATCTCCTCTTTCATTTCTGATTTTATTTATTTGAGTCTTCTCTCTTCTGTTCTTAATGAGTCTGGCTAATGATCTATTTTGTTTATCTTATCAAAGAACCAGCTCTCAGTTTCACTGATCTTTTCTGTTGTCTCTTTAGTCTTGATTTCATTTATTTCTACTCTGACCTTCGTTACTTTCTTCCTTCTACCAACTTTTGTCTTAGTTTCTCCTTTTTCTAGTTCCTTGAGGTACAAAGTTAGGTTGTTTAGTATTTTCTTTTTTCTTCATGTAGGGGTTTATCCTTATGAATTTCCCTCTTAAAACTGCTACTACTGTATCCAATAAGTTTTGGTATATTGTATTTCCATTTTCATTTGTCTCAAGATTTTTTTTAATTTCTTTTCAACCCACTGGTTGTTCAGTGGCATGCTATTTAATCTCCACATATTTGTGAATTTTCCAGTTTTCTTCTTGTAATTGATTTCTAGTTTCACACCACTGTTGTTGGAAAAGATACTTGATATGATTTCAATCGTCTTAGATTTAAGATGTGTTTTATGGTCTAATACATGATCTATACTGGAGAATGTTCCATGTGTAAATGAGAAGTATGTGTATTCTATTGCTTTTGAATGGAATGTTGTGTAAACGTATGTTAAGTCCATCTGGTCTAACATATTATTTAAGTCTAATGTTTCCTTGTTGATTTTCTGTTTGATATTCTATATCTATCCATTGACGAAAGTGGGGTGTTGAAGTCCCTTACTATTACTGTTATTGCTGTCTTTTTTTCCCTTTTGTGTCATTAATATTATACATTTAGGTGCTCCTTTTTGGGGTGCATAAATATTTACAAATGTTACATTCTCTTGTTGGATTGACTGCTTTATAATTATATAATGACCTTCTTTGTCTCTTATTACAATCTTTGTCTTAAAGTCTATCTTGTATTTTATATTACCTCAGCTTTCTTTTGGTTTCCGTTTGCATGGAATGCCTTTTTGCATCCCTTCACTTTCAGTCTGTATGTGTCCTTAAAACTGAAGTGACTCTCTCACTTAAGGCAGAATATATAAATTGGGTCCTGTCCATTGACCTTTTATAAGTCCCAATGAGGTCCATTTATCATAGAATAATATATTTAATAATATAAATGCAATTCACCATTAGCATTGTTATGAAGAATAAGAAATATCAAAACAATTCCTATATTTATTTGGCTATTGTTATTCAAGAAAGTGATTTTTTAAAAAGAAAAGTCTGATCAAATAACTTATTGTTAAACTCTAGAAGGAAACAAGTGAAGAAGTCACTTCTCCATTCACTGTTCTCTCCTTTGCTCACTGTGCTCCAGCCACACTGCCTTTCTTGCAAGCTTTCTAACACGCTGGAGACACTATCCTTGAACCTTTGTTCTGGAGGTTTCTTCTGTGGGTCTAGATGTGGTCAATCCAGGTTGCATCACAGCCCCTGAATGAATTTTGTAAGAATTTCTCTCCCTCTCACTGTCTTTGTATCTCTTTTTTCTTTTCTAATTTATTTTTATAATGGGGTATAGCTGATTTTCAATGCTGTGTTTCTTCCTTCTGTACATCCACTTGATTCACTTACAGAGAGACATCAATCAATTCCTTTTCAGATTCTTACCAGTCTTCTATATTCTATTCTGGTGACGAAAGTGTGCTCACTAAAGTGCTTTGAGCTATAGAGTAGGTCTTGTCGATTACCTATTTGGGCTATGGAACGGTATCTATGCTAATTTCAACCTCCTGGTTTATGCCTCACACCACCCCAGCTTTCCCCTTTAGCAGCCATAAGTGTGTTTTCTAAATGTGTGACGCTGTTTCTGTTTTGAAATTTAGTTCATGTGTAGCCATTTTTAGATTTCACCTATAAGTGATATCTTATGATAAGTCTCTTTTACTGTCTGACCTATATCACTTAGAATGATCGTACCTAAGCCCACCCGAGTTGCTGCAACTGGCCTTCTTTCATTCATGTCATGGCTGAGAAATATTCCATTTTACCTAAGTACCACATCTCCTTAATCCATTTTTTCCTTCCAAGGTCATTTACATTGTATGCCAGTCGAGGCTCTTGTAAACAGAGCAGCCCTAAATTTTGGGGTGCCTCTGTTTTGTTCATTTTTAATTTTCCCAATTTATACGCCCATGAGTGGAAGTGCCCTATGCTCTCTAGCTGTGTTTTTCAGATGTTTTGGGAAACACCATACACTTCCCCAGAGTGGCGGTTGGCAATTTACATCCCGCCCATCAGCGTAACAAGGCTCCCTTTTCTCTCTGGCCTGTCCTGCATTTCTGGTTTTTACACTTTTTCAGGATGGCCCTTTTGACCGATGGGAAGTGAGACATTTTTGTAGTGCTGATTTGCATTTCCCGCTTGCTTGGTTGGCCAAAAAGGGCATATGCGTTTTTTCCTGAATTCAGGAAAAAACGCATACGCCCTTTTTGGCCAAGTGCATCATTGTTGACGTTTTGCCGCATTTCATGTGCTTTAAAGGTGAGAAGAATCTACCTCCTGAAATCTGTTTCCTGCAGTTCTGCCTTACTTTCAAATCCTCTTCGTTGCCTTCCCTCAATATATTTTTGGACGATAGTTATCATTTATAACTCTGCAGGTTTGTGAATTGCAGTGCCCCTGAGCTCCATTTTTCAACTCGCTTTTTTGGAAGCTGGCCGCAAAACCGCAAGATTGCTTCAGGCCCTATTCTGGTTCCGAGGAGCAGGCTGAGCCTGTGGTTAATTCTTCTTCCTGATGGCAAATTAGATTGACCTGTGCCGGTCTGAACACCTAGAGCTAGTCTCTCATTGGTTGCCCCTCTTCCCGTTCATCCTCAGGACAAATTGAAAACTGTACGAAAGAGGAGGTTAAAGGTGCTGATTCTCCAAGTGGGGAGATTGTTAGGAAAGTGGCTGGAATGGCGAACCCGAGCACCAGGAGATGAGAAATGAGGTGCGTTTTAGAAACCTTTCCCGATCACACGGTGTCCCATCCTCTGGGTTTCCCATGCATGTTTTCTCTGTAGGAAGATTCCCTTGAACCTGGAGATTTGGGACCCATGCAATGGGTCCCACGCAGTATTACTTTAAAGGGTCTGCATTTGCTCCCCCAACCTCACCAATCCTCTCAGCCCCTAGAGTGTCCACCCTTATGTCACATCCAGCTGTGGGTCTAGATATGGTCAGTCCAGGTTGCATCACAGCCCCTGAACGAATTTTGTAAGAATTTCTCTCTCTTTCACTATCTTTGTTTTTTTTTTTGTAACTTATTTTTATAGAAGGGTTTAGCTGATTTTCACTGCTGTGTTTATGCTGCTTTATGCCCACTTGATTCACTTACAGGGAGATATCAATATATAGGTTTTAAGATTCTTACTAGTCAGATATATTCTTGGGCGGTAAATAGGGGGTGTTGAGTCCAGTTCACTGAGCAAGGAGTAGGTCTTGTCTGTTACATATTTAGTTTATGGAATGGTATCTGTGCTAATTTCAAACCCTTGTTTTATGCATCACCCCACCTCACCTTTCCCGTTAAGCAGCCATAGTGTGTTTTCTAAATGTGTGACTCTGTTCTGTTTTGTAATTCAGTTCTTGTGAAGCGATTTTTACATTCCCTCTATAAGTGATATCTTATGATAATTGTCTTTTTCTGTGTGACTTATTTCACTTAAAATCATCGTACCTAAATCCACTCATCATGCTGCTACTAGCCTTATGACATTGATTTCATGGCTGAGTGATATTCCATTGTACATAAGTACCACAGCTTCTTTATCCATTTTTCTCTTTCCTGGGATATTTAAGTTGTAGTGAAGTGGAGATTCTTGTAAAAAGAGCAGCCCTAAACTTTGGGGTGCCTGTGTCTTGTTGATTTGAAGTTTTCCCAATTTATATGCCCATGAGTGGAAGTGTCCTATGCTCTCTAGCTGTGTTTTGTAGATGTTTTGGGAAACACCATACAATTCTCCAGAGTGGCCGTTGGGAATTTACATCCCGCCCATCAGCATAACAAGGTTCCCATTTCTCCCTGGCCTGTCCTGCATTTCTGGTTTTTACACTTTTTTAGGATGGCCCTTTTGACTGCTGAGAAGTGAGACTTCTTAGTAGTGCTGATTTGCATTTCCTGCTTCTGCAGAATGTGGGATGTTCCCGAACCAGGGATCGAACCTGTGTCCCCTGTATTGGCAGGCGGATTCTTAACCACGGTGCCACCAGGCAAGCCCCCATGTAAATTATTACAGAGCGTTCAGTAGACCTCCCTTGTTATATGGTAGTTCTTTTTGACACATGTGTTTAATGTGTATTTGTATACGTATGGTAAACCTAATCTTAATGTACCCATTCCTCCCACCTTTCCTTTGAGATAACCGTGGTTTGTTTTCTAAGTCTGTGAGAGTCTTTCTCTGTGGAAGTATGTTCATATGTGTCAGTTGTTAGGTAACACCTAGAAGTGATATCACAGGATATTTGTCGTCTGCTGTCCGACTTACCTCATATTCTGTGATTATCTCTAGGCTCATCTAAGGTCCTGCAAAGAGCAGTGTTTCATTCTTTTCCATGGCGAATATTCCACCGTGTCCATGGACCACTTCTTCTTTTTACATTCACCTGTTGATGGGCATTTTGGTTACTTCCAAGTCTTGGCTATGCTAAATATTGATGCAGTGCAGGATTGCCAGCCCGTGTCTTTGGGATTCTGGTCTTCTCAGGGGTTAGGCCCAGCAGTGGGCCTACTAGATCATATGGTAGTTCAATTTTTACCTTTCAACGCACCTCCATTCTGTTCTCACTACTGGCTGTTACCAGTTTACATCCACCAGCAACCAGAGGGTACACGGATCTCTAAAGCCCCTTCAGGATTTATTGTTTGTAGACTTTTTACTGATGGCATTTTGAGTGTTGCATGGTGATACCTTTTTGTAGTTTCAATTTGCATGCATCTAATAATTCCCGATATTGAGCTTTTATCTACGTCCGTTTTCCTTTTTTTTTCTCTTAAGTGAAACACAGAAACTTACCTCTTTAAATTGTTTCCTTGAAAATTGTGCCATGTTCTGAATTCCTGTGGCCATTACCTGTACCAGGATATTTTTTGAGGGCAGGTGTCATTTACAGCCCTGTAGTAATTGTGAATATTACATGACCATTAGCTCTGGATTTAAAGCTGCTGTTGCAGGAAACGGCCACAAGGAGGCAGCATTTCTATATTCCCAACTCTGGTTACTAGAGCAACATAGCCTTCCTGGAAGTCCTGTTTGTAGGTTGTAAAGTAGAGTGGAATGTGCCAGGACAAACCCCCAAAAACGATGTCTACTTATTTGTTGTTGGTATTCTTAGTTAAATTTTCATTTTTCTCAGAGCAAATTTGATTGCAATATTGTGTTTGCTCTAGGTGTACAGAGTCTCTTTCATTGATACATATATCTTTTCATGTTTGGATGCCGTTCCATATAGGTTATTACAGAATGTTGTGTAGACCTCTCTTGGTATTCGGTATGTCTTTGATGATTATATATTTTATAAGTATTAGCATATGTCTGTTGAACCCAATATCCTCCGTTATACATTCCTCACACCTTTCCATTTGGTTAACCACAAGCTTGTTTTCTGAACACGTGAGTGTCCTTCTCTGTGGAAATAGGTTCATTCCTATCAATTTTTAGATAACACCTATATGTGATATCATAGGATATGTGTCTCTCACTTTCTGACTTACTTCAAGTTGTGTGATTATCTGTAGCCTCATCTATGGTGCTGCAAACGGCACTGTTTCATTATTTTCTGTGTCTAATATTGCATTGTGTACATGGACCACTTTTTCATCCATTCATCTGATGATGGACATTTTTGTGGCTTCCATGTCTTGGTTATTGTAAATACTGCTGCAATACACGATTTTCCATCCCGTGTTTTTTGGTTCTGGCTTTCACAGGTTACAGGCCCAATAGTGGGCCTTCTGGATCATATGGTGACTCAATTTTTAC
Source organism: Balaenoptera physalus (assembly GCF_965194825.1). NCBI lineage: Eukaryota > Metazoa > Chordata > Mammalia > Artiodactyla > Balaenopteridae > Balaenoptera > Balaenoptera physalus. Next base: position 29,304 of record NW_028124252.1, on the reverse strand, counting down.
CTTCCAACGCACTGCCATTCTGTTCCTATTATTGGCTGTTACCAGTTTACATCCCACTTAGACCAAGAGGTTACGCTATTCTCCACAACTTCTTCAACACCTATTGTTTGTTGACTTTTTGCTGATGGTCATTCTAACTGGTGTGAGGTGATACCTTTGTGTAGATTGGATTTCAATGAGTCTAATAATTCCTGATGTTTTGTGTTTATGAATGTCGTTTTCATTTTTTTTAAGATTGAGCTAAACTTACAACTTCATATTGCCTTCTTGAAAAATTTGCCGCGTTTGGATTTTTTTGGCCATTCCCTACCCCAGGACATTTTTTGAGGGCATGAGTCATTTATAGCCCTGCAGTCCTTGTGAATATTAGTGACTATTAGCAGTAGATTTAAAGCTGCTGTTTGGGGAAATGGCCTTAGGGTGCCAACATTTATACATTGCCAACTCTGCTTGCTAGGGAAACAGAACCTTTCTGCAAGTTGTGCTTTTAGGTTGCAGATTAGAGTGGAATGTGCCAGGATAAAACCCCATAAATTTTAGCTTCCTTAATCCTTGTTTAAGTTGTAGTTTTGATCAGAGCAAATTTGATTGAAAAATGCCTTTTGTTCAAGGTGTACAGAATCTTGTTCATTTACACATATGCATACATCTATTGATCTTTGGGTCTTTTTCCATGTAGGTTATTACAGAGTGTTGAGTAGACCACTCTTGGTATTCCATAGGTCTTTGGGATTATATATTTTATATGTATTAGTATATGTGTGTTAACCCCAATATCCTAATTTATCCATTCCTCACATCTTTTCTTTGGATTAACCATAAGTTTGTCTTCTCAATCTGAGATTGTCTTTCTCTATGGAAATATGTTCATTTTTATGAATTTTCAGATAACATAAGTGATATCATAGGACATTTGTCTTTCGCATTCTGACTTACTTAAGGTTGTGTGAGTATCTCTAGGCTCATCTGTAGTGCTGCATATACCATTCTTTTATTTTTTTTCATGACTGATATTCCACTCTGACCATATACCACTTATTCTTTGTCCATTCATCTGTTTGTGGACCTTATTTTTGCTTCCATGTCTTGACTATTTCAATATTGCTGCAGTGCACATTTGCCTGCCTCTGTCTTTCTGATTCTGGTGGTCTTAGGTTTTAGGCCCAAAAGGTGCCCTGCTGCATCATATGGTAGCTCAATGTTTACCTTTTAAAGCAGCTCCATTCAGTTTTCGTTAGTGCTGTTACCACTTCACATCCCACCAGCAGCCAGAAGGTACACAGTTCTCTAAAACAGCTTCAGCATTTATAGTTTGTAGACTTTTTGCTGATGGTCATTTGACTGGTGTGAGCTGAAACCCTTTTGGAGGTTGGATTTGCATGTGGCCAGTAATTCCTTGTACTGAGCTTTAGGCATGTCCTTTTTTTTGTTATCCTATTTTTTAAAGAGTGAGTCCAACGTTCCTCTTCATATTGACTGTTCGAAAAATTTGTCATGTGCTGAATTTTATTGCCTATTCCCTACCCCAGGGCATGTTTTGAGGGTGTGTGTCATTTACAGCCCTGCAGTCCTTTTGACTATTAAGCAACCATTAGCACTGGGTTTAAAGCTGCTGTTATGGGAAACAGCCACAAGACGGCAGCATTATTACGTTCTCAACTCTTGTTACTAGGGCAACAGAGTCTTCCTGGAGGTAGTGTTCCGAGGTTGTAAATTAGAGTTGAATGTGCTGGGACAAGCCCCCAGTAGTTCATGTCTCCTTACTTAAGTTTGTTTTTTAAATTTAATTTCTATTTCTTATCGGAGTATATGTGATTAGAGTGTTGTGATTGTCTGACTGTACAGAATCTGCTCAATGATTCATACATGTATCTGTTCAACTTCGGATCCTTTTACTATGTATGTTATTACAGGATATTGAGTAGACCTGCCTTGGTATTTGGTAAGTGTTTTGTCATTATATATTTTCTATGTATTGGTGATTATATAATTCATATAGTTTATATGTTATATGTTTATATACATTTAACATACATTAGTATATGTATGTTAGCCAAATTATCCTAATTTATCCATCCTCCTACCTTTCATTTTGGTTAAGCATTAGTTTGTTTTATAAGTCTGTGAGTGTCTTTTTCTGTGGAAATATATTCAATGGTAACAATCTTAGGATAACATGTATAAATGATATCATAGGATATTTGTCATTCCCTTTTGACTTACTTAACCTAATATGATTATTTCTAGGATCATCTGTAGTCCTGAAAAAGGCATTGTTCATTTCTTTCCCGAGGCTACTATTCCATTCTGTCCGTATACCACTTCTTCTTTGTCCATTCATCTGTTAATAGACCATTTTTTTGCTTCCATGTCTTGGCTATAACAATATTGTTGCAGTGCACATTTGCCTCCCTCTGTCTTTCCGATTCTGGTGGTCTTAGGATATAGGCCCAAAAGGTGCCCTGCCACGTCATATGGTAACTAAATGTTTACCTTTTAAAGCAGCTCCATTCAGTTTTCGTTAGTGCTGTTACCACTTTACATCCCACCAGCAGCTAGAAGGATGAGAGGTCTCTAAAACCCCTTCAGCATTTATAATTTGTAGACTTTTTGCTGATGGTCATTTGAGCGGTGTGAGCTGATACCTTGTTGGAGGATGGACTTGCATGTGGCTAATAATTCCTTATACTGAGCTGTAGGCATGTCGTTTTTTATTTCCTTTTTTTTTAAAGAGTGAGTACAACATCCCTCTTCATATTGACTTCTTGAAAAATTAGTCATGTGTTGAATTTTCTTGCCTATTCCCTAGCCCAGGGTATTTTTTGAGGGCAGGTGTCATTTAGAGCCCTGCAGTCCTTGTGACTATTAAGCAACCATTAGCACTGGGTTTAAAGCTGCTGTTGTGGGAAACAGCAACAAGGCGGCAGCAATATTACGTTCTGAACTCTTGTTACTAGGGCAACAGAGTCTTCCTGGAGGTAGTGTTCCAAGGTTGTAAATTAGTGTTGAATGTGCTGGGACAAGCCCCCTAAGTTTATGTCTCCTTACTTCTGTTTGTTTTTTAAATTTAATTTCTATTTCTTATCAGAGTAAATTTGATTAGAGTGTTGTGATTGTCTGGCTGCACGGAATCTGCTCAATGACTCATACATATGTCTGTTCATCTTTGGATCCTGTCACCATGTATGTTATTACAGAATATTGAGTAGACCTCCCTTGGTATTATGTAGGTGTTTTGTCATTATATGTTTTATATGTTTTGGTGATTATATAATTCATATAGTTTATATGTTATATGTTTATATACATTAGTATATGTATATTAGCCGCAGAGTCCTAATATATCCATCCTCCCACCTTTCATTTTGGCTAACCATTAGTTTCTTTTATAAGTCTGTGTGTGTCTGTTTCTGTGGAAATATGTTCATTGGTAGCAATCTTAGGATAACATGTATACATGATATCATAGGATATTTGTCATTCCTCTTGACTTACTTAACCTAATATGATTATTTCTAGGCTCATCTGTAGTCCTGAAAATGGCATTGTTCATTTTTTTCCCGAGGCTACTGTTCCATTCGTTATGTATACCACTTCTTCTTTGTCCACTTATCTGTTGATAGATATTTTTTTGCTTCCATGTCTTGGCTACTGTAAATACTGCTGTAATACACGATTTTCCGTCCCGTGTCTTTTTCATTCTGGCTTTCACAGGTTACAGGCCCAATAGTGGGCCTTCCGGATCATATGGTGACTCAATTTTTACCTTTCAACGCACTGCCATTCTGTTCCTATTATTGGCTGTTACCCCTTTACATTCCACTTAGACTGAGAGGTTACACTATTCTCCACAACTTCTTCAACATCTATTTTTTTTTCACTTTTTCCTGATGGTCATTCTGACAGGTGTGAGGTGATATCTTTGTGTAGAATGGATTTGCATGTGTATCATATTTCCTGATGTTTTGCGTTTATCAATGTCCTTTTCAATTTTTTTAAGATTGAGCAAAACATACAACTTCTAAATGCCTTCTTGAAAAATTTGCCACGTTTGGATTTTTTTGGCCATTCCTTACCCCAGGACATTTTTTGAGGGCATGAGTCATTTACAGCCCTGCAGTCCTTGTGAATATTAGTGACCATTAGCAGGAGATTTAAAGATGCTGTTTGAGGAAAGGACCTTAGGATGGCAACATTTCTACGTTGCTAACGCTGCTTGCTAGGGAAACAGGACCTTGCTGCAAGTTGTGCTTTTAGGTTGCAAATTAGAGTGGAATGTGCCAGGACAAACCCCCATAAGTTTTAGCCACCTTAATTCTTGTTTGTGTCTTTAAGTTGTAGTTTTTATCAGAGCAAATTTGATTGAAAAATGTCTTTTTTTCTAGGTGTACAGAATCTTGTTCATTTACACACACATATATATATCTATTGATCCTTGGGTCCTTTTCCATGTAGGTTATTACAGAGTGTTGAATAGCTCACTCTTGGTATTCCATAGGTCTTTGGGGATTAAATATTTTATATGTATTAGTATATGAGTGTAAACCCCAATATCCTAATTTATCCATCCCTGACACCTTTTCTTTGGCTTAACCATAAGTTTGTCTTCTCAATCTGAGATTGCCTTTCTCAATGGAAATATGTTCATTTTTTATGAATTTTCAAATAACATAAGTGATATCATAGGGCATTTGTCTTTCGCATTCTGACTTACTTCACGTTGTGTGATTATATCTAGGCTTCTCTGTGGTGCTGCATATGCCATTCTTTTATTTTTTTTCGTGACTGATATTCCATTCTGTCCATATACCACTTCTTCTTTGTCCATTCATCTGTTTATGAACCTTTTTTTTGCTTCCATGTCTTCGCTATTTCAATATTGCTGCAGTGCACTTTTGCCTGCCTCTGTCTTTCCAATTCTGGTGGTCTTAGGTTATAGGCCCAAAAGGTGCCCTGCCGCATCATATGATAGCTCAATGTTTACCTTTTCAAGCAGCTCCATTCAGTTTTCGTTAGTGCTGTTACCACTTTGCATCCCAACGGCAGCTAGAAGGTACACATTTCTCTAAAACCCCTTCAGCATTAATAGTTTGTAGACTTTTTGCTGATGGTCATGACTGGTGTGAGCTGAAACCTTTCTGAATTTGAATTTGCATGTGGCTAAAAATTCCTTATTCTGAGCTTTAGGTATGTCCTTTTTTTTCTTTTCCTTTTTTTTAAAGAGTGAGTACAACTTCCCTCCTCTTATTGACTTCTTGAAAAATTTCTCAGGTGTTGAATTTTCTTGCCTATTCTCTAAACCAGGGCATTTTTGAGGGCGTGTGTCATTTACAGCCCTGCAGTCCTTGTGACTATATAAGCAACCATTGGCACTGGGTTTAAAGCTGCTGTTGTGGGAAACAGCCACAAGGCGGCAGCATTATTACGTTCTCAACTCTTGTTATTTGGGCAACAGAGTCTTCCTGGAGGTAGGGTTCCGAGGTTGTAAATTAGAGTGGAATGTGCTGGGACAAGCCCCCAGAAGTTTATGTCCCCTTACGTATGTTTCTTTTTTAAATTTAATTTCTATTTCTTATCAGAGTAAATTTGATTAGAGTGTTTTGATTGTCTGGCTGTACAGAATCTGCTCAATGATTCATACATATGTCTCTTCATCTTCGGATCCTGTTACCAAGTATGTGTTTACAAAATGTATATTTTAAAGGTATTGGTAATTATATAATTCATATAGTTTATCTCTTATATGTTTATATACATTTAACATACTTTAGTATATGTATGTTAACCCCATAGTCCTAATTTACCCATCGTCCCACCTTTCATTTTGGCTAACCATTAGTTTATTTGATAAGTCTGTGAGTGTCTTTTTCTGTGGAAATATGTTCATTGGTAGCAATCTTAGGATAACGTGTATAAATGATATCATAGGATATTTGTCATACCGTTTTGACTTACTTAACCTTATATGATTATTTCTAGGCTCAACTCTATTCCTGAAAACGGCATTGTTCATTTTTTTCCCGAGGCTACTATGCCATTCTGTCCGTATACCACTTCTTCTTTGTCCATTCATCTGTTTATGGACCTTATTTTTGCTTCCATGTCTTGGTTATTTCAATATTGCTGCAGTGCTCATTTGCCTGCCTGTGTCTTTCCGATTCTGGTGGTCTTAGGTTATAGGCCCAAAAGGTGCCCTGCCGCATCATATGGTAGCTCAATTTTTACCTTTTCAAGCAGCTCCATTCAGTTTGCGTTAGTGCTGTTGCCACTATACATCCCACCAGCAGCTTGAAGGTACACAGTTCTCTAAGACCCCTTCAGCATTTATCGTTTGTAGACATTTTGCTGATGGTCATGACTGGTGTGAGCTGAAACCTTTTTGAATTTGAATTTGCATGTGGCTAATAATTCCTTATACTGAGCTTTAGGCATGTCCTGTTTTTTCTTTTCCTTTTTTTTAAAGAGTGAGTACAACTTCCCTCCTCTTATTGACTTCTTGAAAAATTTCTCATATGTTGAATTGTCTTCCCTATTCCCTACGCCAGGGCATATTTTGAGGGCGTGTGTCAATTATAGCCCTGCAGTCCTTGTGACTATATAGGCAACCATTGGCACTGGGTTTAAAGCTGCTGTTGTGGGAAACAGCCACAAGGCGGCAGCATTATTACGTTCTCAACTCTTGTTACTTGGGCAACAGAGTCTTCCTGGAGGTAGGGTTCCGAGGTTGTAAATTAGAGTGGAATGTGCTGGGACAAGCCCCCAGAAGTTTATGTCCCCTTACTTATGTTTCTTTTGTAAATTTAATTTCTATTTCTTATCGGAGTAAATTTGATTAGAGTGTTTTGATTGTCTGGCTGTACAGAATCTGCTCAATGATTCATACTTATGTCTGTTCACCTTTGGACCCTGTTACCATGTATGTGATTACAGAACGTATATTTTAAAGGTATTGGTGATTATATAATTCATATAGATTATCTGTTATATGTTTATATACATTTAACATACATTAGTATATGTATGTTAACCCCATAGTCCTAATTTACCCATCCTCCCACGTTTCATTTTGGCTAACCATTAGTTTATTTGACAAGTCTGTGAGTATCTTTTTCTGTGGAAATATGTTCATTGGTAGCAATCTTAGGATAACATGTGTAAATGATATCATAGGATATTTGTCATACCTTTTTGACTTACTTAACCTTATATGATTATTTCTCGGCTCAACTGTAGTCGTGAAAACGGCATTGTTCATTATCTTCCCGAGGCTCCTATTCCATTTGGTCCGTATACCACTTCGTCTTTGTCCATTCATCTGGTTATGGACCTTTTTTCTGCTTCCATGTCTTGGCTATTTCACTATTCTTGCAGTGCACATTTGCCTGCCTCTGTCTTTCCGATTCTGGTGGTCTTAGGTTATAGACCCAAAAGGTGCCCTGCCGCATCATATGGTAGCTCAATTTTTACCTTTTCAAGCAGCTCCATTCAGTTTTCGTTAGTGTTCTTACCACTTTATATCCCACCAGCAGCTAGAAGGTACACAGTTCTCTAAGACCCCTTCAGCATTTATAGTTTGTAGACATTTTGCTGATGGTCATGACTGGTGTGAGCTGAAACCTTTTTGAATTTGAATTTGCATGTGGCTAATAATTCCTTATTCTGAGCTTTAGGCATGTCCTTTTTTTTCTTTTCCTTTTTTTTAAAGAGTGAGTACAACTTCCCTCGTCTTATTGACTTCTTGAAAAATTTCTCAGGTGTTGAATTTTCTTGCCTATTCTCTAAACCAGGGCATTTTTGAGGGCGTGTGTCATTTACAGCCCTGCAGTCCTTGTGACTATATAAGCAACCATTGGCACTGGGTTTAAAGCTGCTGTTGTGGGAAACAGCCACAAGGCGGCAGCATTATTACGTTCTCAACTCTTGTTACTAGGGCAACAGACTCTTCCTGGAGGTAGTGTTCCAAGGTTGTAAATTAGAGTGGAATGTGCTGGGAAAAGCCCCAAGAAGTTTATGTCTCCTTACTTATGTTTGTTTTTTAAACTTAATTTCTGTTTCTTATCAGAGTAAATTTGATTAGATTGTTTTGATTGTCTGGCTGTACAGAATCTGCTCAATGATTCATACATATGTCTCTTCATCTTTGGATCCTGTTACCAAGTATGTGTTTACAAAATGTATATTTTAAAGGTATTGGTGATTATATAATTCATATAGTTTATATGTTATATGTTTATATACATTTAACATACATTAGTATATGTATGTTAACCCCATAGTCCTAATTTACCCATCGTCCCACCTTTCATTTTGGCTAACCATTAGTTTATTTGATAAGTCTGTGAGTGTCTTTTTCTGTGGAAATATGTTCATTGGTAGCAATGTTAGGATAACATATATAAATGATATCATAGGATATTTGTCACACCCTTTTCACTTTCTTAATGTTATTTGATTATTTCTAGCTCAACTGTAGTCTTGAAAACGGCATTGTTCATTTTTTTCACGACGCTACTATTCCATTCTGTCCATATACCACTTCGTCTTTGTCCATTCATCTGTTTATGGACTTTTTTTTTCCTTCCATATCTTGGCTATTTCAATATTGCTGCAATGCATATTTGCCTGCATCTGTCTTTCTGATTCTGGTGGTCTTAGGTTATAGGCCCAAAAGGTGCCCTGCCACATCATATGGTAGCTCAATTTTTACCTTTTCAATCAGCTTCATTCACTTTGCGTTAGTGCTGTTGCCACTTTACATCCCACCAGCAGCTAGAAGGTACACAGTTCTCCAAAACCCCTTCAGCATTTATCGTTTGTAGACGTTTTGCTGATGGTCATGACTGGTGTGAGCTAAAACCTTTTTGAATTTGAATTTGCATGTGGCTAATAATTCCTTATACTGAGCTTTAGGCATGTCCTTTTTTTTCTTTTCCTTTTTTTTAAAGAGTGAGTACAACTTCCCTCCTCTTACTGACTTTTTGAAAAATTTCTCATATGTTGAATTTTCTTACCTATTCCCTACGCCAGGGCATGTTTTGAGGGCGTGTGTCATTTACAGCCCTGCAGTCTTTGTGACTATATAAGCAACCATTGACACTGGGTTTAAAGCTGCTGTTGTGGGAAACAGCCACTAGGCGGCAGCATTATTACGTTCTCAACTCTTGTTACTAGTTCAAAAGTTTCTTCCTGGAAGTAGTGTTCCAAGGTTGTAAATTAGAGTGGAATGTGCTGGGACAAGCCCTCAGAAGTTTATGTCACCTTACTTATGTTTGTTTTTTAAATTTAATTTCTATTTCTTATCGGAGTAAATTTGATTAGAGTGTTGTAGTTTTCTGGCTGTACAGAATCTGCTCAATGATTCATACATATGTCTGTTCATTTTCGGATTCTGTTACTATGTATGTTATTACAGAATGTTGAATAGACCTCCCTTGGTATTTGGTAGGTGTTTTGTCTTTATATATTTTATATGTATTGGTGGGTATATAATTCATATAGTTTATATGTTATTTGTTTATATACATTTAACATACATTAGTATATCTATGTTAGCCCCATAGTCCTAATTTATCGATCTTCCCACCTTTCATTTTGGCTAACCATTTGTTTGTTTTTTAAGTCTGTGAGTGTCTTTTTCTGTGGAAATATGTTCATTGGTAGCAACCTTAGGCTAATATGTATACATGATATCATAGGATATTTGTCATTCCCTCGTGACTTACTTAAGCTAATATGATTATTTCTAGGCTCATGTGTAGTCCTGAAATCGGCATTGTTCATTTTTTTCCCGAGGCTACTCCTCCATTCGGTATGTGTACCACTTCTTCTGTGTCCATTTATCTGTTGATAGACATTTTCTTTGCTTCCATATCTTGGCTATTGTAAATACTGCTACAGTACATGATTTTCCATCCCATGTCTTTTTGATTCTCACTTTCACAGGTGAAAGGCCCAATAGTGGGCCTTCCTGATCATATGGTGACTCAATTTTTACCTTTAAACGCGCTGTCATTCTGTTCCTATTATTGGCCATTATCAGTTTACATCCCACTTAGACCGAGAGGGTACGCTATTCTCCACAACATCTTCAGCATCTATTGTTTGTTGACTTTTTGCTGATGGTCATTCTGACTGGTTTGAGGTGATAACTTTGTGTAGATTGGATTTGCATGCGTCTAATAATTCCTGATGTTTTGCGTTTATCAATGTGCTTTTCATTTTTTTTTAAGATAGAGCTAATGTTACAACTTCAAATTGCCTTCTTGAAAAATTTGATGCGTTTGGAATTTTTGGCCTTTCCCTACCCCAGGACATTTTTAGAGGGCATGAGTCATTTACAGCCCTGCAGTCCTTGTGAATATTACTGACCATTAGCAGTAGATTTAAAGCTGCTGTTTGAGGAAACGGCCTTAGTGTGGCAGCATTTCTACATTGCCAACTCTGCTTGCTAGGGAAACAGAACCTTTGTGCAAGTTGTGCTTTTAGGTTGCAGATTAGAGTGGAATGTGCCAGGACAAACCCCCATAAGTTTTAGCCTCCGTAATTCTTGTTTGTGTCTTTAAGTTGTAGTTTTTATCAGAGCAAATTTCATTGAAAAATGTCTCTTTTTCTAGGGTACAGAATCTTGTTTATTTACATATATACATATATCTATTGATCTTTGGGTCCTTTTCCATGTAGGTTGTTATAGAGTGTTAAGTAGACCACTTTTGGTATTCCATAGGTCTTTGGGGATTATATATTTTATATGTATTAATATATGTGTGTTAACCCCAATATCCTAATTTATCCATTCCTCACACCTTTTCTTTGGCTTAACCATAAGTTTGTCTTCTCAATCTGAGATTGCCTTTCTCTAGGAAATATGTTCATTTTTATGAATTTTCAGATAACATAAGGGACATCATAGGGCATTTGTCTTTCGCATTCTGACTTACTTCACGTTGTGGGATTATCTCTAGGCTCATCTGTGGTGCTGCATATGCCATTCTTTTATTTTTTTTGTGACTGATATTCCAATCTGTCCATATAACACTTCTTCTTTGTCCATTCATCTGATTATGGACCTTTTTTTTGCTTCCATGTCTTGGCAATTTCAATATTGCTGCAGTGCCATTTGCCTGCCTCTGTCTTTCCGATTCTTGTGGTCTTAGGTTATAAGCCCAAAAGGTGCCCTTCCGCATCATATGGTAGTCAATTTGTACCTATAAAAGCAGCTCCATTCAGTTTTCATTAGTGCTGTTACCACTTTACATTCCACCAGCAGCTAGAAGGTACAGAGCTCTCTAAAAGCCCTTCAGCATTTATAGTTTGTAGACTTTTTGCTGATGGTTATTTGACTGGTGTGAACTGAAACCTTTTTGGAAGTTGGATTTGCATGTGGTTAATAATTCCTTATACTGAGCTTTAGGCATGTCCTTTTTTTTCTTTTCCTTTTTTATTTAAATAGTGACTATAACTTCCCTCTTCATATTGACTTCTTGAAACGTTTGTCATTTGTTGAATTTTCTTGCCTATTCCCTTCCCCAGGGCATTTTTTGAGGGAAGGTGTCATTTACAGCCCTGCAGTCCTTGTGACTATTAAGCAACCATTAGCACTTGGTTTAAAGCTGCTGTTGTGGGAAACAGCTACAAGGCGGCAACATTATTACATGCTCAACTCTTGTTACTGGGGCAACAGAGTCTTCTTGGAGGTAGTGTTCCAAGGTTGTAAATTACACTGGAATGTGCTGGGATGAGCCCCCAGAAGTTTATGTCTCCTTACTTCTGTTTGTTTTTTAAATTTAATTTATATTTCTTATTGGAGTAAATTTGATTAGAGTGTTTTGATTGTCTGGCTGTACAGAATCTGCTCAATGATTCATAGGCATGTCTGTTCATCTTCAGATCCTGTTACCATGTATGTTATTACAGAATGTTTAGTAGACCTCCCTTGGTATTTGGTAGGTGTTTTGTCATTATAAATTTTATATGTATTGGTGACTATATAATTCATATAGTTTATATACATTCAACATACATTAGTATATGTATGTTAGCCCCATAGTCCTAATTTATCCATCCTCCCACCTTTCATTTTGGCTAACCATTAGTTTGTTTTATAAGTCTGTGAGTGTCTTTCTCTGTGGAAATATATTCATTGGTAGCAATCGTAGAATAACATGTATACCTGATATCATAGGATATTTGTCATTCCCTCTTGACTTACTTAACCTAATATGATTATTTTTAGGCTCATCTGTAGTCCTGAAAATGGCATTGTTCTTTTTTTTCCCTAGGCTACTATTCCATTCTGTCCATATACTACTTTTTCTTTGTACTTTCAACTGTTTATGGACCTTTTTTTTGCTTCCATGTCTTGGCTATTTCAATATTGCTGCAGTGCACATTTGCCTGTCTCTGTCTTTCCGATTCTGGTGGTCTTAGGTTATAGGCCCAAAATGTCCCCTGCCGCATCATATTGTAGATCAATTTTTACCTTTTAAAGCAGCTCCATTCTGTTTTCTTTAGTGCTGTTACCACTTTACATTCCACCAGCAGCTAGAAGGTACAGAGTTCTCTAAAAGCCCTTCAGCATTTATAGTGTGTAGACTTTTTGCTGATGGTCATTTGACTGGTTTGAGCTGAAACCTTTTTCACGTTAGATTTGCATGTGGCTAATAATTCCTTATACTGAGCTTTAGGCATGTCCTTTTTTTTCTAAAAACTGACTACAACTTCCCTCTTCATATTGACTTCTTGAAAAATTGGTCATGTGTAGAATTTTCTTGCTTATTCCCTACCCCAGGGCATTTTTTGAGGACAGGTGTCATTTATAGCCCTGCAGTCCTTGTGACTAGTAAGCAACCATTAGCACTTGTTTTAAAGCTGCTGTTATGGGAAACAGCCACAAGGCGGCAGCATTATTACATTCTTAACTCTTGTTACTAGGGCAACAGAGTCTTCCTGGAGGTAGTGTTACAAAGTTGTAAATTAGAGTGGAATGTGCTGAGACAAGCCCCCAGAAGTTTATGTCTTCTTACTTATGTTTGTTTTTTTAATTTAATTTCTATTTCTTATCGGCGTAAATTTGATTAGAGTGTTGTGGTTTTCTGGCTGTACAGAATATGCTCAATGATTCATACATATGTCTGTTCATCTTCGGATTCTGTTACCTTGTATGTTATTACAGAATGTTGAGTAGACCTCCCTTGGTATTTGGTAGGTGTTTTGTCATCATATATTTTATATGTATTGGTGACTATATAATTCATATAGTTTATATGTTATATGTTTATATACATTTAACATACTTTAGTATATGTATGTTAGCCCCATAGTCCTAATTTATCCATCCTCCCACCTTTCATTTTGGCTAACCATTAGTTTGTTTTGTAAATCTGTGATTGTCTTTTTCTGTGGAAATATGTTCATTGGTAGCAATCTTAGGATAACATGTATACATGATATCATAGGATATTTGTCATTCCCTCTTGACTTACTTAAGCTAATATGATTATTTCTAGGCTCATGTGTAGTCCTGAAATCGGCATTGTTCATTTTTTTCCCGAGGCTACTCTTCCATTCGGTATTTGTACCACTTCTTCTTTGTCCATTTATCTGTTGATGGACATTTTGTTTGCTTCCATGTTTTGGCTATTGTAAGTACTGCTGCAATATACGGTTTTCCATCCCGTGCCTTTTTGATTCTGGCTTTCACAGGTGACAGGCCCAATAGTGGGCCTTCCAGATCATATGGTGACTCAATTTTTACCTTTAAACGCACTGCCGTCCTGTTCCTATTATTTGGCCATTAGCAGTTTACATCCCACTTAGACCGAGAGGTTACGCTTTTCTCCACAACTGCTTCAGCACCTATTGTTTGTTGACATTTTTTTTCACACACACACAGTGTAATTTATTTTTACAAGAGATAAATAGACTGACACTAAGCATTGTACATGGATGACCACAACAAAAGCAACAATGATTGCAGTTACCAAACCTGAAAGACACTCATACTATGTCATAATATTAACATTCAGTCCAGTAATCCTCCACTGTAACAGCTCCTTTACTTTGCAGTGAAAATTGATTTGTATATTCTTTGCCTCTGAGTCCTTGTGGGATTTTTTTTTTAATTCACACAGAAAGTCACAAAAATTATACTCATCCTCATCAGTTCACTCAGTCCCATGTAATTAAATTTTTTTTTCATCTTGATCTTTTGTTAGCACTTTTTTGAGTTCATCAGTTTTTCATTAGAGTTCTGAAAATGCTTATTCATTCAGTTCAGCAGTGCAGTCAGTTACCAGAAACTTGTACTTGTCAGAGTCTTTTCCATGAATTTCTTGAAGATGAAACCCTTTAATAGGAACATATTTGCAAAAGCATCAGAGTACACCCAGAACTGTCTGTAAATGAGAAAAGACTTAAAAATGACCACAGTTAAAGATTTGATGAAAGTTCATAATAATGCAGTTGACAAGAAAATTAGTTATTTCTGAGATATACATTTTAAAGTAATAACTAGGATTATTACTTATAACATTATACCAGAACATATAAGATTTTTAGAAATTTCATGTAATGTCTGAAACATTTATATTAACATATTTCCATACATATTTCCATACAAATACAAATATAAGATTTTTAGAAATTTCATGTAATGTCTGAAACATTTATATTAACATATTTCCATACAAATAACCCAATGAAAGTTTAGTATTAGTTGTTTTGTTTGTTTGTTTTTTTATGCTGCAGGTTCTTATTAGGCATCAATTTTATACACATCAGTGTATACATGTCAATCCCAATCGCCCAATTCAGCACACCACCATCCCCACCCCACCGCAGTTTTCCCCCTTGGTGTCCATATGTCCATTCTCTACATCTGTGTCTCAACTTCTGCCCTGCAAACCGGCTCATCTGTACCATTTTTCTAGGTTCCACATACATGCATTAATATACGACATTTGTTTTTCTCTTTCTGACTTACTTCACTCTGTGTGACAGTCTCTAGATCCATCCACTTCTCAACAAATGACTCAATTTCGTTCCTTTTTATGGCTGAGTAATATTCCATTGTATATATGTACCACAACTTCTTTATCCATTCGTCTGTTGATGGGCATTTAGGTTGCTTCCATGACCTGGCTATTGTAAATAGTGCTGCAATGAACATTCGGGTGCATGTGTCTTTTTGAATTATGGTTTTCTCTGGGTATATGCAGTCCCAGTAGTGGGATTGCTGGGTCATATGGTCATTCTATTTTTAGTTTTTTTAAGGAACCTCCATATTGTTCTCCATAGTGGTTGTATCAATTTACATTCCCACCAACAGTGCAAGAGGGTTCCCTTTTCTCCACACCCTCTCCAGCATTTGTTGTTTGTAGATTTTCTGATGATGCCCATTCTAACAGGAGTGAGGTGATACCTCATCGTAGTTTTGATTTGCATTTCTCTAATAATTAGCGATGTTGAGCATCTTTTCATGTGCTTCGTGGCCATCTGTATGTCTTCTTTGGAGAAATGTCTATTTAGGTCTTCTGCCCATTTTTGGATTGGGGTGTTTGTTTCTTTAATATTGAGCTGAATGAGCTGTTTATATATTTTGGAGATTAATCCTTTGTCGGTTGATTCGTTTGCAAATATTTTCTCCCATTCCGAGGGTTGTCTTTTCGTCTTGTTTATGGTTTCCTTTGCTGTGCAAAAGCTTTGAGGTTTCATTAGGTCCCATTTGTTTATTTTTGTTTTTATTTCCATTACTCTAGGAGGTGGATCAAAAAAGATCTTGCTGTGATTTATGTCAAAGAGTGTTCTTCCTATGTTTTCCTCTAAGAGTTTTATAGTGTCCAGTCTTATATTTAGGTCTCTAATCCATTTTGAGTTTATTTTTGTGTATGGTGTTAGGGAGTATTCTAATTTCATTCTTTTGCATGTAGCTGTCCAGTTTTCCCAGCACCACTTATTGAAGAGACTGTCTTTTCTCCATTGTATATCTTTGCCTCCTTTGTCATAGATTAGTTGACCATAGGTGCGTGGGTTAATCTGTGGGCTTGCTCTCTTGTTCCATTGATCTATGTTTCTGTTTTTGTGCCAGTACCATATTGTCTTGATTACTGTAGCTTTGTAGTATAGTCTGAAGTCAGGGAGTCTGACTCCTCCAGCTCCATTTTTTTCCCTCAAGACTGCTTTGGCTATTCGGGGTCTTTTGTGACTCCATACAAATTTTAAGATGATTTGTGCTAGCTCCGTAAAAAATGCCATTGGTAATTTGATAGGGATTGCATTGAATCTGTATATTGCTTTGGGTAGTATACTCATTATCACAATGTTGATTCTTCCAATCCAAGAACATGGTATATCTCTCCATCTGTTGGTATCATCTTTAATTTCTTTCATCAGTGTCTTATAGTTTTCTGCATACAGGTCTTTTGTCTCCCTAGGTAGGTTTATTCCTAGGTATTTTATTCTTTTTGTTGCAATGGTAAATGGGAGTGTTTCCATAATTTCTCTTTCAGATTTTTCATCATTAGTGTATAGGAATGCAAGAGATTTCTGTGCATTCATTTTGTATCCTGCAACTTTACCATATTCATTCATTAGCTCTAGCAGTTCTCTGGTGGCAGTTTTAGGATTCTCTATGTATAGTATCATGTCATCCGCAAACAGTGACAGTTTTACCTCCTCTTTTCCAATTTGTATTCCTTTTATTTCTTTTTCTTCTCTGATTGCCGTGGATAGGACTTCCAGAACTATGTTGAATAATAGTGGTGAGAGTGGACATCCTTGTCTCGTTCCTGATCTTAGAGGAAATGCTTTCAGTTTTTCACCATTGAGAATGATGTTTGCTGTGGGTTTGTCATATATGGCCTTTATTATGTTGAGGTAGGTTCCCTCTATGCCCACTTTCTGGAGAGTTTTTATCATAAATGGGTGTTGAATTTTGTCAAAAGCTTTTTCTGCATCTATTGAGATGATCATATGGTTTTATTCTTCAATTTGTTAATATGGTGTATCGCATTGATTGATTTGTGTATATTGACGAATCCTTGCATCCCTGGGATAAATCCCACTTGATCGTGGTGTATGATCCTTTTAATGTGTTGTTGGATTCTGTTTGCTAGTGTTTTGTTGAGGATTTTTGCATCTATATTCATCAGTGATATTGGTCTGTAATTTTCTTTTTTTGTAGTGTCTTTGTCTGGTTTTGGTATCAGGGTGATGGTGGCCTCATAGAATGAGTTTGGGAGTGTTCCTTCCTCTGCAATTTTTGGAAGAGTTTGAGAAGGATAGGTGTTAGCTCTTCTCTAAATGTTTGAGAGAATTCACCTGTGAAGCCATCTGGTCCTGGACTTTGGTTTGTTGGAAGATTTTTAATCACAGTTTCAATTTCATTACTTGTGATTGGTCTGTTCATATTTTCTGTTTCTTCCTGGTTCAGTCTTGGAAGGTTATACCTTTCTAAAAATGTGTCCATTTCTTCCAGGTTGTCCATTTTATTGGCATAAAGTTGCTCGTAGTAGTCTCTTAGGATGCTTTGTATTTCTGCGGTGTCTGTTGTAACTTCTCCTTTTTCATTTCTGATTTTATTGATGTGAGTCCTCTCCCTCTTTTTCTTGATGCGTCTGGGCTAATGCCTTATCAATTTTGTTTATCTTCTCAAAGAACCAACTTTTAGTTTTATTGATCTTTGCTATTGTTTTCTTTGTTTCTAGTTCATTTATTTCTGCTCTGATCTTTATGATTTCTTTCCTTCTGCTAACTTTGGGTTTTGTTTGTTCTTTAGGTGTAAGGTTAGATTGTTTACTTGAGATTTTTCTTGTTTCTTGAGATAGGCTTGTATAGCTATCAACTTCCCTCTTAGAACTGCTTTTGCTGCATCCCATAGGTTTTGGGTCGTCGTGTTTTCATTGTCATTTGTCTCTAGGTATTTTTTTGATTTCCTCTCTGATTTCTTCAGTGATCTCTTGGTTATTTAGTAACGTATTGTTTAGCCTCCATGTGTTTGTCTGTGTTACGTTTTTTTCCCTGTAATTCATTTCTAATCTCATAGCGTTGTGGTCCGAAAAGATGCTTGATATGATTTCAATTTTCTTAAATTTACTGAGGCTTGATTTGTGACCCAAGATGTGATCTCTCCTGGAGAATGTTCCGTGCGCACTTGAGAAGAACGTGTAATCTGCTGGTTTTGGATGGAATGTCCTATATATATCAATTAAATCTAACTGGTCTATTGTGTCATTTAAAGCTTCTGTTTCCTTATTCATTTTCATTTTGGATGATCTGTCCATTGGTGTAAGTGAGGTGTTAAAGTCCCCCACTATGATTGTGTTACTGTCGATCTCCTCTTTTATAGCTGTTAGCAGTTGCCTTATGTATTGAGGTGCTCCTATGTTGGGTGCATATATATTTTATATTTATAATTGTTATATCTTCTTCTTGGATTGATCCCTTGATCATTATGTAGTGTCCTTCCTTGTCTCTTGTAACATTCTTTATTTTAAAGTCTATTTTATCTGATATGAGTATAGCTACTCCAGCTTTCTTTTGATTTCCATTTGCATGGAATATCCTTTTCCATCCCCTCACTTTCAGTCTGTATGTCTCCCTAGGTCTAAAGTGGGTCTCTTGTAGATAGCATATATATGGGTCTTGTTTTTGTATCCATTCAGCCAGTCTATGTCTTTTGGTTGGGGCATTTAATCCATTCACGTTTAAGGTAATTATCGATATGTATGTTCCTATGACCATTTTCTTAATTGTTTTGGGTTTGTTTTTGTAGGTCCTTTTCTTCTCTTGTGTTTCCCACTTAGAGAAGTTCCTTTAGCATTTGTTGTAGAGCTGGTTTGGTGGTGCTGAATTCTCGTAGCTTTTGCTTGTCTGTAAAGCTTTTGATTTCTCCATCAAATCTAGATGAGATCCTTGCCGGGTAGAGTAATCTTGGTTGTAGGTTCTTCCCTTTCATCACTTTAAGTATATCATGCCACTCCCTTCTGGCTTGTAGAGTTTCTGCTGAGAAATCAGCTGTTAACCTTATGGGAGTTCCCTTGTATGTTATTTGTCGTTTTTCCCTTGCTGCTTTCAATAATTTTTCTTTGTCTTTAATTTTTGCCACTTTGATTACTATGTGTCTCGGCGTGTTTCTCCTTGGGTTTATCCTGTATGGGACTCTCTGCACTTCCTGGACTTGGGTGGCTATTTCCTTTCCCATGTTAGGGAAGTTTTCGACTATAATCTCTTCAAATATTTTCTCTGGTCCTTTCTCTCTCTCTTCTCCTTCTGGGACCCCTATAATGCGAATGTTGTTGCATTTAATGTTGTCCCAGAGGTCTCTCAGGCTGTCTTCATTTCTTTTCATTCTTTTTTCTTTATTCTGTTCTGCAGCAGTGAATTCCACCATTCTGTCTTCCAGGTCACTTATCCGTTCTTCTGCCTCAGTTATTCTGCTATTGATTCCTTCTAGCGTAGTTTTCATTTCACTTATTGTATTGGTCATCTCTGTTTGTTTGTTCTTTAATTCTTCTAGGTCTTTGTTAATCATTTCTTGCATCTTCTCAATCTTTGCCTCCATTCTTATTCCGAAGTCCTGGATCATCTTCACTATCATTATTCTGAATTCTTTTTCTGGAAGGTTGCCTATCTCCACTTCATTTAGTTGTTTTTCTGGGGTTTTTTCTTGTTCCTTCATCTGGTACATAGCCCTCTGCCTTTTCATCTTGTCTATCTTTCTGTAACTGTGGTTTTTGGTCCACAGGCTGCAGGATTGTCGTTTTTCTTGTTTCTGCTGTCTGCCCTCTGGTGGTTGAGGCTATCTAAGAGGCTTGATGGGAGGCTCTGGTGGTGGGTAGAGCTGACTGTTGCTGTGGCGGTCAGAGCTCAGTAAAACTTTAATCCACTTGACTGTTGATGGGTGGGGCTGGGTTCCCTCCCTGTTGGTTGTTTTGCCTGAGGCAACCCAACACTGGAGCCTACCTGGGCTCTTTGGTGGGGTTAATGGCAGACTCTGGGAGGGCTCACGCCAAGGAGCACTTCCCAGAACCTCCGCTGCCAGTGTCCTTGTCCCCACGGTGAAACAGAGCCATGCCCCGCCTCTGCAGGAGACCCCCAAACACCAGCAGGTAGGTCTGGTTCAGTCTCCCCCAGGGTCACTGCTCCTTCCCCTGGGTCCCGATGCGCACACTACTTTGTGTGTGCCCTCCAAGAGTGGGGTCTCTGTTTCCCCCAGTCCTGTAGAAGTCCTGCAATCAATTCCCACTAGGCTTCAAAGTCTGATTCTCTAGGAATTCCTCCTCCCGTTGCAGGACCCCCAGGTTGGGAAGCCTGACGTGGGGCTCAGAACCTTCACTCCAGTGGGTGGACTTCTGTGGTATAAGTGTTCGCCAGTCTGTGAGTCACCCACCCAGCAGTTATGGGATTTGATTTTACTCTGATTGCGCCCTCCTACCGTCTCACTGTGGCTTCTCCTCTGTCCTTGGACGTGCGGTATCCTCCTTGGTGTAGTCCAGGGTCTTCCTGTCAGTGATTGTCCAGCAGCCAGTTGTGATTCTGGTGCTCTCGCTAGAGGGAGTGAGAGCACGTCCTTCTACTCCGCCATCTTGGTTAATGCTCTGTTTGTTGACATTTTGCTGATGGTCATTCTGACTGGTGTGAGGTGATACCTTCGTGTAGATTGGATTTGCATGCGTCTCATAATTCCTGGTGTTTTGCGTTTATCAATGTTCTTTTCATTTTTTTTAAGATGGAGCTAAAGTTACAACTTCAAATTGCCTTCTTGAAAAATTTGCCACGTTTCGATTTTTTTGGCCATTCCCTACCCCAGGACATTTTTTGAGGGCATGAGTCATTTACAGCCCTGCAGTCCTTGTGAATATTAGTGACCATTAGCAGTAGATTTAAAGCTGCTGTTTGAGGAAACAGCCTTAGGGTGGCAGCATTTCCATGTTGCCAACTCTGCTTGCTAGGCAAACAGAACCTTGCTGCAAGTTGTGCTTTTAGGTTGCAGATTAGAGTGGAATGTGCCAGGACAAACCCTCATAAGTTTTAGCCTCCGTAATTCTTGTTTGTGTCTTTAAGTTGTAGTTTTTATCAGAGCAAATTTGATTGAAAAATGTCTTTTTTTCTAGGTGTACAGAATCTTGTGCATTTACACATATACATATATATCTGTTGATCTTTGGGTCCTTTCCCATGTAGGTTGTTACAGAGTGTTGAGTAGACCACTTTTGGTATTCCATAGGTCTTTGGGGATTATATATTTTATATGTATTAATATATGTGTGTTAACCCCAATATCCTAATTTATCCATTCCTCACACCTTTTCTTTGGCTTAACCATAAGTTTGTCTTCTCAATCTGAGATTGCCTTTCTCTAGGAAATATGTTCATGTTTATGAATTTTCAGATAACGTAAGGGACATCATAGGGCATTTGTCTTTCGCATTCTGACTTACTTCACATTGTGTGATTATCTCTAGGCTCATCTGTGGTGCTGCATATGCCATTGTTTTATTTTTTTTGTGACTGATACTCCGATCTGTCCATATACCACTTCTTCTTTGTCCATTCATCTGATTATGGACCTTTTTTTTGCTTCCATGTCTTGGCAATTTCAATATTGCTGCAGTGCCATTTGCCTGCCTCTGTCTTTCCGATTCTTGTGGTCTTAGGTTATAGGCCCAAAAGGTGCCCTGCAGCATCATATGGTAGCTTAATTTTTATGTTTTAAAGCAGCTCCGTTCAGTTTTCGTTAGTGCTGTTACCATTTTACATTCCACCAGCAGCTAGAAGGTACAGAGTTCTCTAAAAGCCCTTCAGCATTTATAGTTTGTAGACTTTTTGCTGATGGTCATTTGACTGGTGTAAGCTGAAACCTTTTTGGAAGTTGAATTTGCATGTGGCTAATAATTCCTTATACTGAGCTTTAGGCATGTCCTTTTTTTTCTTTTCCTTTTTTTTAAAGAGTGAGTACAACTTCCCTCCTCTTATTGACTTTTTGAAAAATTTCTCATATGTTGAATTTTCTTACCTATTCCCTACGCCAGGGCATGTTTTGAGGGCGTGTGTCATTTACAGCCCTGCAGTCTTTGTGACTATATAAGCAACCATTGGCACTGGGTTTAAAGCTGCTGTTGTGGGAAACAGCCACTAGGCGGCAGCATTATTACGTTCTCAACTCTTGTTACTAGTTCAAAAGTTTCTTCCTGGAAGTAGTGTTCCAAGGTTGTAAATTAGAGTGGAATGTGCTGGGACAAGCCCTCAGAAGTTTATGTCACCTTACTTATGTTTGTTTTTTAAATTTAATTTCTATTTCTTATCGGAGTAAATTTGATTAGAGTGTTGTGGTTTTCTGGCTGTACAGAATCTGCTCAATGATTCATACATATGTCTGTTCATTTTCGGATTCTGTTACTATGTATGTTATTACAGAATGTTGAATAGACCTCCCTTGGTATTTGGTAGGTGTTTTGTCTTTATATATTTTATATGTATTGGTGGGTATATAATTCATATAGTTTATATGTTATTTGTTTATATACATTTAACATACATTAGTATATCTATGTTAGCCCCATAGTCCTAATTTATCGATCTTCCCACCTTTCATTTTGGCTAACCATTTGTTTGTTTTTTAAGTCTGTGAGTGTCTTTTTCTGTGGAAATATGTTCATTGGTAGCAACCTTAGGCTAATATGTATACATGATATCATAGGATATTTGTCATTCCCTCGTGACTTACTTAAGCTAATATGATTATTTCTAGGCTCATGTGTAGTCCTGAAATCGGCATTGTTCATTTTTTTCCCGAGGCTACTCCTCCATTCGGTATGTGTACCACTTCTTCTGTGTCCATTTATCTGTTGATAGACATTTTCTTTGCTTCCATATCTTGGCTATTGTAAATACTGCTACAGTACATGATTTTCCATCCCGTGTCTTTTTGATTCTCACTTTCACAGGTGAAAGGCCCAATAGTGGGCCTTCCTGATCATATGGTGACTCAATTTTTACCTTTAAACGCGCTGTCATTCTGTTCCTATTATTGGCCATTATCAGTTTACATCCCACTTAGACCGAGAGGGTACGCTATTCTCCACAACATCTTCAGCATCTATTGTTTGTTGACTTTTTGCTGATGGTCATTCTGACTGGTTTGAGGTGATAACTTTGTGTAGATTGGATTTGCATGCGTCTAATAATTCCTGATGTTTTGCGTTTATCAATGTGCTTTTCATTTTTTTTTAAGATAGAGCTAATGTTACAACTTCAAATTGCCTTCTTGAAAAATTTGATGCGTTTGGAATTTTTGGCCTTTCCCTACCCCAGGACATTTTTAGAGGGCATGAGTCATTTACAGCCCTGCAGTCCTTGTGAATATTACTGACCATTAGCAGTAGATTTAAAGCTGCTGTTTGAGGAAACGGCCTTAGTGTGGCAGCATTTCTACATTGCCAACTCTGCTTGCTAGGGAAACAGAACCTTTGTGCAAGTTGTGCTTTTAGGTTGCAGATTAGAGTGGAATGTGCCAGGACAAACCCCCATAAGTTTTAGCCTCCGTAATTCTTGTTTGTGTCTTTAAGTTGTAGTTTTTATCAGAGCAAATTTCATTGAAAAATGTCTCTTTTTCTAGGGTACAGAATCTTGTTTATTTACATATATACATATATCTATTGATCTTTGGGTCCTTTTCCATGTAGGTTGTTATAGAGTGTTAAGTAGACCACTTTTGGTATTCCATAGGTCTTTGGGGATTATATATTTTATATGTATTAATATATGTGTGTTAACCCCAATATCCTAATTTATCCATTCCTCACACCTTTTCTTTGGCTTAACCATAAGTTTGTCTTCTCAATCTGAGATTGCCTTTCTCTAGGAAATATGTTCATTTTTATGAATTTTCAGATAACATAAGGGACATCATAGGGCATTTGTCTTTCGCATTCTGACTTACTTCACGTTGTGGGATTATCTCTAGGCTCATCTGTGGTGCTGCATATGCCATTCTTTTATTTTTTTTGTGACTGATATTCCAATCTGTCCATATAACACTTCTTCTTTGTCCATTCATCTGATTATGGACCTTTTTTTTGCTTCCATGTCTTGGCAATTTCAATATTGCTGCAGTGCCATTTGCCTGCCTCTGTCTTTCCGATTCTTGTGGTCTTAGGTTATAAGCCCAAAAGGTGCCCTTCCGCATCATATGGTAGTCAATTTGTACCTATAAAAGCAGCTCCATTCAGTTTTCATTAGTGCTGTTACCACTTTACATTCCACCAGCAGCTAGAAGGTACAGAGCTCTCTAAAAGCCCTTCAGCATTTATAGTTTGTAGACTTTTTGCTGATGGTTATTTGACTGGTGTGAACTGAAACCTTTTTGG
Source organism: Balaenoptera physalus (assembly GCF_965194825.1). Classification (NCBI taxonomy): domain Eukaryota; kingdom Metazoa; phylum Chordata; class Mammalia; order Artiodactyla; family Balaenopteridae; genus Balaenoptera; species Balaenoptera physalus. The sequence goes on along the minus strand of NW_028124252.1, from coordinate 4,939 downwards.
AAGTTGGATTTGCATGTGGTTAATAATTCCTTATACTGAGCTTTAGGCATGTCCTTTTTTTTCTTTTCCTTTTTTATTTAAATAGTGACTATAACTTCCCTCTTCATATTGACTTCTTGAAACGTTTGTCATTTGTTGAATTTTCTTGCCTATTCCCTTCCCCAGGGCATTTTTTGAGGGAAGGTGTCATTTACAGCCCTGCAGTCCTTGTGACTATTAAGCAACCATTAGCACTTGGTTTAAAGCTGCTGTTGTGGGAAACAGCTACAAGGCGGCAACATTATTACATGCTCAACTCTTGTTACTGGGGCAACAGAGTCTTCTTGGAGGTAGTGTTCCAAGGTTGTAAATTACACTGGAATGTGCTGGGATGAGCCCCCAGAAGTTTATGTCTCCTTACTTCTGTTTGTTTTTTAAATTTAATTTATATTTCTTATTGGAGTAAATTTGATTAGAGTGTTTTGATTGTCTGGCTGTACAGAATCTGCTCAATGATTCATAGGCATGTCTGTTCATCTTCAGATCCTGTTACCATGTATGTTATTACAGAATGTTTAGTAGACCTCCCTTGGTATTTGGTAGGTGTTTTGTCATTATAAATTTTATATGTATTGGTGACTATATAATTCATATAGTTTATATACATTCAACATACATTAGTATATGTATGTTAGCCCCATAGTCCTAATTTATCCATCCTCCCACCTTTCATTTTGGCTAACCATTAGTTTGTTTTATAAGTCTGTGAGTGTCTTTCTCTGTGGAAATATATTCATTGGTAGCAATCGTAGAATAACATGTATACCTGATATCATAGGATATTTGTCATTCCCTCTTGACTTACTTAACCTAATATGATTATTTTTAGGCTCATCTGTAGTCCTGAAAATGGCATTGTTCTTTTTTTTCCCTAGGCTACTATTCCATTCTGTCCATATACTACTTTTTCTTTGTACTTTCAACTGTTTATGGACCTTTTTTTTGCTTCCATGTCTTGGCTATTTCAATATTGCTGCAGTGCACATTTGCCTGTCTCTGTCTTTCCGATTCTGGTGGTCTTAGGTTATAGGCCCAAAATGTCCCCTGCCGCATCATATTGTAGATCAATTTTTACCTTTTAAAGCAGCTCCATTCTGTTTTCTTTAGTGCTGTTACCACTTTACATTCCACCAGCAGCTAGAAGGTACAGAGTTCTCTAAAAGCCCTTCAGCATTTATAGTGTGTAGACTTTTTGCTGATGGTCATTTGACTGGTTTGAGCTGAAACCTTTTTCACGTTAGATTTGCATGTGGCTAATAATTCCTTATACTGAGCTTTAGGCATGTCCTTTTTTTTCTAAAAACTGACTACAACTTCCCTCTTCATATTGACTTCTTGAAAAATTGGTCATGTGTAGAATTTTCTTGCTTATTCCCTACCCCAGGGCATTTTTTGAGGACAGGTGTCATTTATAGCCCTGCAGTCCTTGTGACTAGTAAGCAACCATTAGCACTTGTTTTAAAGCTGCTGTTATGGGAAACAGCCACAAGGCGGCAGCATTATTACATTCTTAACTCTTGTTACTAGGGCAACAGAGTCTTCCTGGAGGTAGTGTTACAAAGTTGTAAATTAGAGTGGAATGTGCTGAGACAAGCCCCCAGAAGTTTATGTCTTCTTACTTATGTTTGTTTTTTTAATTTAATTTCTATTTCTTATCGGCGTAAATTTGATTAGAGTGTTGTGGTTTTCTGGCTGTACAGAATATGCTCAATGATTCATACATATGTCTGTTCATCTTCGGATTCTGTTACCTTGTATGTTATTACAGAATGTTGAGTAGACCTCCCTTGGTATTTGGTAGGTGTTTTGTCATTATATATTTTATATGTATTGGTGACTATATAATTCATATAGTTTATATGTTATATGTTTATATACATTTAACATACTTTAGTATATGTATGTTAGCCCCATAGTCCTAATTTATCCATCCTCCCACCTTTCATTTTGGCTAACCATTAGTTTGTTTTGTAAATCTGTGATTGTCTTTTTCTGTGGAAATATGTTCATTGGTAGCAATCTTAGGATAACATGTATACATGATATCATAGGATATTTGTCATTCCCTCTTGACTTACTTAAGCTAATATGATTATTTCTAGGCTCATGTGTAGTCCTGAAATCGGCATTGTTCATTTTTTTCCCGAGGCTACTCTTCCATTCGGTATTTGTACCACTTCTTCTTTGTCCATTTATCTGTTGATGGACATTTTGTTTGCTTCCATGTTTTGGCTATTGTAAGTACTGCTGCAATATACGGTTTTCCATCCCGTGCCTTTTTGATTCTGGCTTTCACAGGTGACAGGCCCAATAGTGGGCCTTCCAGATCATATGGTGACTCAATTTTTACCTTTAAACGCACTGCCGTCCTGTTCCTATTATTTGGCCATTAGCAGTTTACATCCCACTTAGACCGAGAGGTTACGCTTTTCTCCACAACTGCTTCAGCACCTATTGTTTGTTGACATTTTTTTTCACACACACACAGTGTAATTTATTTTTACAAGAGATAAATAGACTGACACTAAGCATTGTACATGGATGACCACAACAAAAGCAACAATGATTGCAGTTACCAAACCTGAAAGACACTCATACTATGTCATAATATTAACATTCAGTCCAGTAATCCTCCACTGTAACAGCTCCTTTACTTTGCAGTGAAAATTGATTTGTATATTCTTTGCCTCTGAGTCCTTGTGGGATTTTTTTTTTAATTCACACAGAAAGTCACAAAAATTATACTCATCCTCATCAGTTCACTCAGTCCCATGTAATTAAATTTTTTTTTCATCTTGATCTTTTGTTAGCACTTTTTTGAGTTCATCAGTTTTTCATTAGAGTTCTGAAAATGCTTATTCATTCAGTTCAGCAGTGCAGTCAGTTACCAGAAACTTGTACTTGTCAGAGTCTTTTCCATGAATTTCTTGAAGATGAAACCCTTTAATAGGAACATATTTGCAAAAGCATCAGAGTACACCCAGAACTGTCTGTAAATGAGAAAAGACTTAAAAATGACCACAGTTAAAGATTTGATGAAAGTTCATAATAATGCAGTTGACAAGAAAATTAGTTATTTCTGAGATATACATTTTAAAGTAATAACTAGGATTATTACTTATAACATTATACCAGAACATATAAGATTTTTAGAAATTTCATGTAATGTCTGAAACATTTATATTAACATATTTCCATACATATTTCCATACAAATACAAATATAAGATTTTTAGAAATTTCATGTAATGTCTGAAACATTTATATTAACATATTTCCATACAAATAACCCAATGAAAGTTTAGTATTAGTTGTTTTGTTTGTTTGTTTTTTTATGCTGCAGGTTCTTATTAGGCATCAATTTTATACACATCAGTGTATACATGTCAATCCCAATCGCCCAATTCAGCACACCACCATCCCCACCCCACCGCAGTTTTCCCCCTTGGTGTCCATATGTCCATTCTCTACATCTGTGTCTCAACTTCTGCCCTGCAAACCGGCTCATCTGTACCATTTTTCTAGGTTCCACATACATGCATTAATATACGACATTTGTTTTTCTCTTTCTGACTTACTTCACTCTGTGTGACAGTCTCTAGATCCATCCACTTCTCAACAAATGACTCAATTTCGTTCCTTTTTATGGCTGAGTAATATTCCATTGTATATATGTACCACAACTTCTTTATCCATTCGTCTGTTGATGGGCATTTAGGTTGCTTCCATGACCTGGCTATTGTAAATAGTGCTGCAATGAACATTCGGGTGCATGTGTCTTTTTGAATTATGGTTTTCTCTGGGTATATGCAGTCCCAGTAGTGGGATTGCTGGGTCATATGGTCATTCTATTTTTAGTTTTTTTAAGGAACCTCCATATTGTTCTCCATAGTGGCTGTATCAATTTACATTCCCACCAACAGTGCAAGAGGGTTCCCTTTTCTCCACACCCTCTCCAGCATTTGTTGTTTGTAGATTTTCTGATGATGCCCATTCTAACAGGAGTGAGGTGATACCTCATCGTAGTTTTGATTTGCATTTCTCTAATAATTAGCGATGTTGAGCATCTTTTCATGTGCTTCGTGGCCATCTGTATGTCTTCTTTGGAGAAATGTCTATTTAGGTCTTCTGCCCATTTTTGGATTGGGGTGTTTGTTTCTTTAATATTGAGCTGAATGAGCTGTTTATATATTTTGGAGATTAATCCTTTGTCGGTTGATTCGTTTGCAAATATTTTCTCCCATTCCGAGGGTTGTCTTTTCGTCTTGTTTATGGTTTCCTTTGCTGTGCAAAAGCTTTGAGGTTTCATTAGGTCCCATTTGTTTATTTTTGTTTTTATTTCCATTACTCTAGGAGGTGGATCAAAAAAGATCTTGCTGTGATTTATGTCAAAGAGTGTTCTTCCTATGTTTTCCTCTAAGAGTTTTATAGTGTCCAGTCTTATATTTAGGTCTCTAATCCATTTTGAGTTTATTTTTGTGTATGGTGTTAGGGAGTATTCTAATTTCATTCTTTTGCATGTAGCTGTCCAGTTTTCCCAGCACCACTTATTGAAGAGACTGTCTTTTCTCCATTGTATATCTTTGCCTCCTTTGTCATAGATTAGTTGACCATAGGTGCGTGGGTTAATCTGTGGGCTTGCTATCTTGTTCCATTGATCTATGTTTCTGTTTTTGTGCCAGTACCATATTGTCTTGATTACTGTAGCTTTGTAGTATAGTCTGAAGTCAGGGAGTCTGACTCCTCCAGCTCCATTTTTTTCCCTCAAGACTGCTTTGGCTATTCGGGGTCTTTTGTGACTCCATACAAATTTTAAGATGATTTGTGCTAGCTCCGTAAAAAATGCCATTGGTAATTTGATAGGGATTGCATTGAATCTGTATATTGCTTTGGGTAGTATA
>NW_028124253.1:0-43000 GCF_965194825.1 Balaenoptera physalus | reverse complement strand
ACTGAGGCGTGATTCTGGAAAACTGTGGCCTGGGAACATGACATCTGTTTAGATTGTGGAATACTGTGCCCCGGGAACCAGACTGAGCCTTGGTTCTGAAACCCTGTGGACTGGGAACATGACTCAGGTTTGATTCTGGAACCATGTGTCCTGGGAAAATAACTGAGGATTGATTCTGGAACCCTGTGGCCTGGGAACATGATACCGGTGGATTCTGGAACCCTGGGGACTGGGCATGTGACATCTGTTTAGATTGTGGAATACTGTGCCCCGGGAACCTGACTGAGCCTTGGTTCTGGAACCCTGTGGATTGGGAACATGACTGAGGTTTTATTCTAGAACCCTGTAGCCGGGAAACATAACTGAGGATTGATTCTCGAACCCTGTGGCCTGGGAACATGTCTGAGGTTTGATGGTGGAAACCTGTGGCTTGGCAACATGACTAAGGTTTGATTCTGGAAGTCTGTGGCCAGGAAACATGATATCTGGTTGATTCTGGAAACTTGTGTCCTGGGAACATGACTGAGGTGTGTTTCTGGAAGCCTGTGCCCTGGGAACATGACTGAGGTTTGATTCTGGACACCTGTGTCCTGGGAACATGACTGAGGTTTGATTTTGGAAACCTTTGGCCTGGGAAAATGACTGAGGTTTCATTGTGGAAACATGTGGCCTGGGATCATGACTGAGGTTTGATGGTGGAACACTCTGGCCTGGCAAAATGACTGAGGCTTGATTCTGGAACCCTGTGGCCCGGGAACATGAGAACGGTTTGATTCTGGAACCCTGTGGCCTTTAACATGACATCGGTGGATTCTGGAACCCTGTGGCCTGGGAACATGAGAACGGTTTGATTCTGGAACCCTGTGGCCTGGGAACATGAGTGAGGATTGATGGTGGAACCCTGTGGCCTGGCAACATGACTGAGGTTTGATACTGGAAGACTGTGGCCAGGAAACATGATATCGGGTTGATTCTGGAAACTTCTGTCCTGGGAACAAGACTGAGGTTTGATTCTGGAACCCTGTGTCCTGGGAATATGACAAAGGTTTGTTGCTGGAAGCCTGTTCCCTGGGTACATGACTGAGGTTTGATTCTGGACACCTGTGTCCTGGGAACATGAGTGATGTTTGATTGTTGAAACCTGTGGCCTGCGAACATGACTCAGGTTTGATTCTGGAACCATGTGTCCTGGGAACATAACTGAGGATTGATTCTGGAACCCTGTGGCCTGGGAACATGATACCGGTGGATTCTGGAACCCTGGGGACTGGGCATGTGACATCTGTTTAGATTGTGGAATACTGTGCCCCGGGAACCTGACTGAGCCTTGGTTCTGGAACCCTGTGGATTGGGAACATGACTGAGGTTTTATTCTAGAACCCTGTAGCCGGGAAACATAACTGAGGATTGATTCTCGAACCCTGTGGCCTGGGAACATGACATCGGTGGATTCTAGAACCCTGTGGCCTGGGAACATGTCTGAGGTTTGATGGTGGAAACCTGTGGCTTGGCAACATGACTAAGGTTTGATTCTGGAAGACTGTGGCCAGGAAGCATGATATCTGGTTGATTCTGGAAACTTGTGTCCTGGGAACATGACTGAGGTTTGTTTCTGGAAGCCTGTGCCCTGGGAACATGACTGAGGTTTGATTCTGGACCCCTGTGTCCTGGGAACATGACTGAGGTTTGATGGTTGAAACCTGTGGCCCGCGCACATGACTCAGGTTTGATTCTGGAACCATGTGTCCTGGGAACATGACTGAGGTTTGATTTTGGAAACCTTTGGCCTGGGAAAATGACTGAGGTTTCATTGTGGAAACATGTGGCCTGGGATCATGACTGAGGTTTGATGGTGGAACACTCTGGCCTGGCAAAATGACTGAGGCTTGATTCTGGAACCCTGTGGCCCGGGAACATGAGAACGGTTTGATTCTGGAACCCTGTGGCCTTTAACATGACATCGGTGGATTCTGGAACCCTGTGGCCTGGGAACATGAGAACGGTTTGATTCTGGAACCCTGTGGCCTGGGAACATGAGTGAGGATTGATGGTGGAACCCTGTGGCCTGGCAACATGACTGAGGTTTGATACTGGAAGACTGTGGCCAGGAAACATGATATCGGGTTGATTCTGGAAACTTCTGTCCTGGGAACAAGACTGAGGTTTGATTCTGGAACCCTGTGTCCTGGGAATATGACAAAGGTTTGTTGCTGGAAGCCTGTTCCCTGGGTACATGACTGAGGTTTGATTCTGGACACCTGTGTCCTGGGAACATGAGTGATGTTTGATTGTTGAAACCTGTGGCCTGCGAACATGACTCAGGTTTCATTCTGGAACCATGTGTCCTGGGAATATGACTGAGGTTTGATTCTGGAAACCTTTGGCCTGAGAAAATGACTGAGGTTTCATTGTGGAAACATGTGGCCTGGGATCATGACTGAGGTTTGATGGTGGAACACTCTGGCCTGGCAAAATGACTGAGGCTTGATTCTGGAACCCTGTGGCCCGGGAACATGAGAACGGTTTGATTCTGGAACCCTGTGGCCTTTAACATGACATCTGTGGATTCTGGAACCCTGTGGCCTGGGAACATGAGAACGGTTTGATTCTGCAACCCTGTGGCCTGGGAACATGAGTGAGGATTGATGGTGGAACCCTGTGGCCTGGCAACATGACTGAGGTTTGATACTGGAAGACTGTGGCCAGGAAACATGATATCGGGTTGATTCTGGAAACTTCTGTCCTGGGAACAAGACTGAGGTTTGATTCTGGAACCCTGTGTCCTGGGAATATGACAAAGGTTTGTTGCTGGAAGCCTGTTCCCTGGGTACATGACTGAGGTTTGATTCTGGACACCTGTGTCCTGGGAACATGACTGAGGTTTGATGGTTGAAACCTGTGGCCTGCGAACATGACTCAGGTTTGATTCTGGAACCATGTGTCCTGGGAATATGACTGAGGTTTGATTCTGGAAACCTTTGGCCTGAGAAAATGACTGAGGTTTCATTGTGGAAACATGTGGCCTGGGATGATGACTGAGGTTTGATGGTGGAACACTCTGGCCTGGCAAAATGACTGAAGCTTGATTCTGGAACCCTGTGGCCCGGGAACGTGACTGAGGTTTGATGGCAGAAACCTGTGGCCTGGCAACATGACTGACGTTTGATTCTGGATCCCTGTCGCCTGGGAACATGACTGAGGCGTGATTCTGGAAAACTGTGGCCTGGGAACATGACATCTGTTTAGATTGTGGAATACTGTGCCCCGGGAACCTGACTGAGCCTTGGTTCTGGAACCCTTGGATTGGGAACATGACTGAGGTTTTATTCTAGAACCCTGTAGCCGGGAAACATAACTGAGGATTGATTCTCGAACCCTGTGGCCTGGGAACATGTCTGAGGTTTGATGGTGGAAACCTGTGGCTTGGCAACATGACTAAGGTTTGATTCTGGAAGACTGTGCCCAGGAAACATGATATCTGGTTGATTCTGGAAACTTGTGTCCTGGGAACATGACTGAGGTGTGTTTCTGGAAGCCTGTGCCCTGGGAACATGACTGAGGTTTGATTCTGGACATCTGTGTCCTGAGAACATGACTGAGGTTTGATTTTGGAAACCTTTGGCCTGGGAAAATGACTGAGGTTTCATTGTGGAAACATGTGGCCTGGGATCATGACTGAGGTTTGATGGTGGAACACTCTGGCCTGGCAAAATGACTGAGGCTTGATTAAGGAACCCTGTGACCCGGGAACGTGACTGAGGTTTGATGGGAGAAACCTGTGGCCTGGCAACATGACTGACGTTTGATTCTGGATCCCTGTGGCCTGGGAACATGACTGAGGCGTGATTCTGGAAAACTGTGGCCTGGGAACATGACATCTGTTTAGATAGTGGAATACTGTGCCCCGGGAACCTGACTGAGCCTTGGTTCTGAAACCCTGTGGACTGGGAACATGACTGAGGTTTTATTCTGGAACCCTGTAGCCTGGGAACATAACTGAGGATTGATTCTGGAACCCTGTTGCCTGGGAACATGATACCGGTGGATTCTGGAACCCTCGGGACTGGGCATGTGACATCTGTTTAGATTGTGGAATACTGTGCCCCGGGAACCTGACTGAGCCTTGGTTCTGGAACCCTGTGGACTGGGAACATGACTGAAGTTTTATTCTAGAACCCTGTAGCCGGGAAACATAACTGAGGATTGATTCTCGAACCCTGTGGCCTGGGAACATGACATCAGTGGATTCTAGAACCCTGTGGCCTGGGAACATGTCTGAGGTTTGATGGTGGAAACCTGTGGCTTGGCAACCTGACTAAGGTTTGATTCTGGAAGACTGTGGCCAGGAAGCATGATATCTGGTTGATTCTGGAAACTTGTGTCCTGGGAACATGACTGAGGTTTGTTTCTGGAAGCCTGTGCCCTGGGAACATGACTGAGGTTTGATTCTGGACACCTGTGTCCTGGGAACATGACTGAGGTTTGATGGTTGAAACCTGTGGCCCGCGAACATGACTCAGGTTTGATTCTGGAACCATGTGTCCTGGGAACATGACTGAGGTTTGATTTTGGAAACCTTTGGCCTGGGAAAATGACTGAGGTTTCATTGTGGAAACATGTGGCCTGGGATCATGACTGAGGTTTGATGGTGGAACACTCTGGCCTGGCAAAATGACTGAGGCTTGATTCTGGAACCCTGTGGCCCGGGAACATGAGAACGGTTTGATTCTGGAACCCTGTGGCCTTTAACATGACATCGGTGGATTCTGGAACCCTGTGGCCTGGGAACATGAGAACGGTTTGATTCTGGAACCCTGTGGCCTGGGAACATGAGTGAGGATTGATGGTGGAGCCCTGTGGCCTGGCAACATGACTGAGGTTTGATACTGGAAGACTGTGGCCAGGAAACATGATATCGGGTTGATTCTGGAAACTTCTCTCCTGGGAACAAGACTGAGGTTTGATTCTGGAACCCTGTGTCCTGGGAATATGACAAAGGTTTGTTGCTGGAAGCCTGTTCCCTGGGTACATGACTGAGGTTTGATTCTGGACACCTGTGTCCTGGGAACATGAGTGATGTTTGATTGTTGAAACCTGTGGCCTGCGAACATGACTCAGGTTTGATTCTGGAACCATGTGTCCTGGGAATATGACTGAGGTTTGATTCTGGAAACCTTTGGCCTGAGAAAATGACTGAGGTTTCATTGTGGAAACATGTGGCCTGGGATCATGACTGAGGTTTGATGGTGGAACACTCTGGCCTGGCAAAATGACTGAGGCTTGATTCAGGAACCCTGTGACCCGGGAACATGACTGAGGTTTGATGGCAGAAACCTGTGGCCTGGCAACATGACTGACGTTTGATTCTGGATCCCTGTGGCCTGGGAACATGACTGAGGCGTGATTCTGGAAAACTGTGGCCTGGGAACATGACATCTGTTTAGATTGTGGAATACTGTGCCCCGGGAACCAGACTGAGCCTTGGTTCTGAAACCCTGTGGACTGGGAACATGACTCAGGTTTGATTCTGGAACCATGTGTCCTGGGAACATAACTGAGGATTGATTCTGGAACCCTGTGGCCTGGGAACATGATACCGGTGGATTCTGGAACCCTGGGGACTGGGCATGTGACATCTGTTTAGATTGTGGAATACTGTGCCCCGGGAACCTGACTGAGCCTTGGTTCTGGAACCCTGTGGATTGGGAACATGACTGAGGTTTTATTCTAGAACCCTGTAGCCGGGAAACATAACTGAGGATTGATTCTCGAACCCTGTGGCCTGGGAACATGTCTGAGGTTTGATGGTGGAAACCTGTGGCTTGGCAACATGACTAAGGTTTGATTCTGGAAGTCTGTGGCCAGGAAACATGATATCTGGTTGATTCTGGAAACTTGTGTCCTGGGAACATGACTGAGGTGTGTTTCTGGAAGCCTGTGCCCTGGGAACATGACTGAGGTTTGATTCTGGACACCTGTGTCCTGGGAACATGACTGAGGTTTGATTTTGGAAACCTTTGGCCTGGGAAAATGACTGAGGTTTCATTGTGGAAACATGTGGCCTGGGATCATGACTGAGGTTTGATGGTGGAACACTCTGGCCTGGCAAAATGACTGAGGCTTGATTCTGGAACCCTGTGGCCCGGGAACATGAGAACGGTTTGATTCTGGAACCCTGTGGCCTTTAACATGACATCGGTGGATTCTGGAACCCTGTGGCCTGGGAACATGAGAACGGTTTGATTCTGGAACCCTGTGGCCTGGGAACATGAGTGAGGATTGATGGTGGAACCCTGTGGCCTGGCAACATGACTGAGGTTTGATACTGGAAGACTGTGGCCAGGAAACATGATATCGGGTTGATTCTGGAAACTTCTGTCCTGGGAACAAGACTGAGGTTTGATTCTGGAACCCTGTGTCCTGGGAATATGACAAAGGTTTGTTGCTGGAAGCCTGTTCCCTGGGTACATGACTGAGGTTTGATTCTGGACACCTGTGTCCTGGGAACATGAGTGATGTTTGATTGTTGAAACCTGTGGCCTGCGAACATGACTCAGGTTTGATTCTGGAACCATGTGTCCTGGGAACATAACTGAGGATTGATTCTGGAACCCTGTGGCCTGGGAACATGATACCGGTGGATTCTGGAACCCTGGGGACTGGGCATGTGACATCTGTTTAGATTGTGGAATACTGTGCCCCGGGAACCTGACTGAGCCTTGGTTCTGGAACCCTGTGGATTGGGAACATGACTGAGGTTTTATTCTAGAACCCTGTAGCCGGGAAACATAACTGAGGATTGATTCTCGAACCCTGTGGCCTGGGAACATGACATCGGTGGATTCTAGAACCCTGTGGCCTGGGAACATGTCTGAGGTTTGATGGTGGAAACCTGTGGCTTGGCAACATGACTAAGGTTTGATTCTGGAAGACTGTGGCCAGGAAGCATGATATCTGGTTGATTCTGGAAACTTGTGTCCTGGGAACATGACTGAGGTTTGTTTCTGGAAGCCTGTGCCCTGGGAACATGACTGAGGTTTGATTCTGGACCCCTGTGTCCTGGGAACATGACTGAGGTTTGATGGTTGAAACCTGTGGCCCGCGCACATGACTCAGGTTTGATTCTGGAACCATGTGTCCTGGGAACATGACTGAGGTTTGATTTTGGAAACCTTTGGCCTGGGAAAATGACTGAGGTTTCATTGTGGAAACATGTGGCCTGGGATCATGACTGAGGTTTGATGGTGGAACACTCTGGCCTGGCAAAATGACTGAGGCTTGATTCTGGAACCCTGTGGCCCGGGAACATGAGAACGGTTTGATTCTGGAACCCTGTGGCCTTTAACATGACATCGGTGGATTCTGGAACCCTGTGGCCTGGGAACATGAGAACGGTTTGATTCTGGAACCCTGTGGCCTGGGAACATGAGTGAGGATTGATGGTGGAACCCTGTGGCCTGGCAACATGACTGAGGTTTGATACTGGAAGACTGTGGCCAGGAAACATGATATCGGGTTGATTCTGGAAACTTCTGTCCTGGGAACAAGACTGAGGTTTGATTCTGGAACCCTGTGTCCTGGGAATATGACAAAGGTTTGTTGCTGGAAGCCTGTTCCCTGGGTACATGACTGAGGTTTGATTCTGGACACCTGTGTCCTGGGAACATGAGTGATGTTTGATTGTTGAAACCTGTGGCCTGCGAACATGACTCAGGTTTCATTCTGGAACCATGTGTCCTGGGAATATGACTGAGGTTTGATTCTGGAAACCTTTGGCCTGAGAAAATGACTGAGGTTTCATTGTGGAAACATGTGGCCTGGGATCATGACTGAGGTTTGATGGTGGAACACTCTGGCCTGGCAAAATGACTGAGGCTTGATTCTGGAACCCTGTGGCCCGGGAACATGAGAACGGTTTGATTCTGGAACCCTGTGGCCTTTAACATGACATCGGTGGATTCTGGAACCCTGTGGCCTGGGAACATGAGAACGGTTTGATTCTGCAACCCTGTGGCCTGGGAACATGAGTGAGGATTGATGGTGGAACCCTGTGGCCTGGCAACATGACTGAGGTTTGATACTGGAAGACTGTGGCCAGGAAACATGATATCGGGTTGATTCTGGAAACTTCTGTCCTGGGAACAAGACTGAGGTTTGATTCTGGAACCCTGTGTCCTGGGAATATGACAAAGGTTTGTTGCTGGAAGCCTGTTCCCTGGGTACATGACTGAGGTTTGATTCTGGACACCTGTGTCCTGGGAACATGACTGAGGTTTGATGGTTGAAACCTGTGGCCTGCGAACATGACTCAGGTTTGATTCTGGAACCATGTGTCCTGGGAATATGACTGAGGTTTGATTCTGGAAACCTTTGGCCTGAGAAAATGACTGAGGTTTCATTGTGGAAACATGTGGCCTGGGATCATGACTGAGGTTTGATGGTGGAACACTCTGGCCTGGCAAAATGACTGAAGCTTGATTCTGGAACCCTGTGGCCCGGGAACGTGACTGAGGTTTGATGGCAGAAACCTGTGGCCTGGCAACATGACTGACGTTTGATTCTGGATCCCTGTCGCCTGGGAACATGACTGAGGCGTGATTCTGGAAAACTGTGGCCTGGGAACATGACATCTGTTTAGATTGTGGAATACTGTGCCCCGGGAACCTGACTGAGCCTTGGTTCTGGAACCCTTGGATTGGGAACATGACTGAGGTTTTATTCTAGAACCCTGTAGCCGGGAAACATAACTGAGGATTGATTCTCGAACCCTGTGGCCTGGGAACATGTCTGAGGTTTGATGGTGGAAACCTGTGGCTTGGCAACATGACTAAGGTTTGATTCTGGAAGACTGTGCCCAGGAAACATGATATCTGGTTGATTCTGGAAACTTGTGTCCTGGGAACATGACTGAGGTGTGTTTCTGGAAGCCTGTGCCCTGGGAACATGACTGAGGTTTGATTCTGGACATCTGTGTCCTGAGAACATGACTGAGGTTTGATTTTGGAAACCTTTGGCCTGGGAAAATGACTGAGGTTTCATTGTGGAAACATGTGGCCTGGGATCATGACTGAGGTTTGATGGTGGAACACTCTGGCCTGGCAAAATGACTGAGGCTTGATTCTGGAACCCTGTGGCCCGGGAACATGAGAACGGTTTGATTCTGGAACCCTGTGGCCTTTAACATGACATCGGTGGATTCTGGAACCCTGTGGCCTGGGAACATGAGAACGGTTTGATTCTGGAACCCTGTGGCCTGGGAACATGAGTGAGGATTGATGGTGGAACCCTGTGGCCTGACAACATGACTGAGGCTTGATACTGGAAGACTGTGGCCAGGAAACATGATATCGGGTTGATTCTGGAAACTTCTGTCCTGGGAACAAGACTGAGGTTTGATTCTGGAACCCTGTGTCCTGGGAATATGACAAAGGTTTGTTGCTGGAAGCCTGTTCCCTGGGTACATGACTGAGGATTGATTCTGGACACCTGTGTCCTGGGAACATGAGTGATGTTTGATTGTTGAAACCTGTGGCCTGCGAACATGACTCAGGTTTGATTCTGGAACCATGTGTCCTGGGAATATGACTGAGGTTTGATTCTGGAAACCTTTGGCCTGAGAAAATGACTGAGGTTTCATTGTGGAAACATGTGGCCTGGGATCATGACTGAGGTTTGATGGTGGAACACTCTGGCCTGGCAAAATGACTGAGGCTTGATTCTGGAACCCTGTGGCCCGGGAACATGAGAACGGTTTGATTCTGGAACCCTGTGGCCTTTAACATGACATCGGTGGATTCTGGAACCCTGTGGCCTGGGAACATGAGAACGGTTTGATTCTGGAACCCTGTGGCCTGGGAACATGAGTGAGGATTGATGGTGGAACCCTGTGGCCTGGCAACATGACTGAGGTTTGATACTGGAAGACTGTGGCCAGGAAACATGATATCGGGTTGATTCTGGAAACTTCTGTCCTGGGAACAAGACTGAGGTTTGATTCTGGAACCCTGTGTCCTGGGAATATGACAAAGGTTTGTTGCTGGAAGCCTGTTCCCTGGGTACATGACTGAGGTTTGATTCTGGACACCTGTGTCCTGGGAACATGAGTGATGTTTGATTGTTGAAACCTGTGGCCTGCGAACATGACTCAGGTTTGATTCTGGAACCATGTGTCCTGGGAACATAACTGAGGATTGATTCTGGAACCCTGTGGCCTGGGAACATGATACCGGTGGATTCTGGAACCCTGGGGACTGGGCATGTGACATCTGTTTAGATTGTGGAATACTGTGCCCCGGGAACCTGACTGAGCCTTGGTTCTGGAACCCTGTGGATTGGGAACATGACTGAGGTTTTATTCTAGAACCCTGTAGCCGGGAAACATAACTGAGGATTGATTCTTGAACCCTGTGGCCTGGGAACATGACATCGGTGGATTCTAGAACCCTGTGGCCTGGGAACATGTCTGAGGTTTGATGGTGGAAACCTGTGGCTTGGCAACATGACTAAGGTTTGATTCTGGAAGACTGTGGCCAGGAAGCATGATATCTGGTTGATTCTGGAAACTTGTGTCCTGGGAACATGACTGAGGTTTGTTTCTGGAAGCCTGTGCCCTGGGAACATGACTGAGGTTTGATTCTGGACACCTGTGTCCTGGGAACATGACTGAGGTTTGATGGTTGAAACCTGTGGCCTGCGAACATGACTCAGGTTTGATTCTGGAACCATGTGTCCTGGGAATATGACTGAGGTTTGATTCTGGAAACCTTTGGCCTGAGAAAATGACTGAGGTTTCATTGTGGAAACATGTGGCCTGGGATCATGACTGAGGTTTGATGGTGGAACACTCTGGCCTGGCAAAATGACTGAGGCTTGATTCTGGAACCCTGTGGCCCGGGAACATGAGAACGGTTTGATTCTGGAACCCTGTGGCCTTTAACATGACATCGGTGGATTCTGGAACCCTGTGGCCTGGGAACATGAGAACGGTTTGATTCTGGAACCCTGTGGCCTGGGAACATGAGTGAGGATTGATGGTGGAACCCTGTGGCCTGACAACATGACTGAGGCTTGATACTGGAAGACTGTGGCCAGGAAACATGATATCGGGTTGATTCTGGAAACTTCTGTCCTGGGAACAAGACTGAGGTTTGATTCTGGAACCCTGTGTCCTGGGAATATGACAAAGGTTTGTTGCTGGAAGCCTGTTCCCTGGGTACATGACTGAGGATTGATTCTGGACACCTGTGTCCTGGGAACATGAGTGATGTTTGATTGTTGAAACCTGTGGCCTGCGAACATGACTCAGGTTTGATTCTGGAACCATGTGTCCTGGGAATATGACTGAGGTTTGATTCTGGAAACCTTTGGCCTGAGAAAATGACTGAGGTTTCATTGTGGAAACATGTGGCCTGGGATCATGACTGAGGTTTGATGGTGGAACACTCTGGCCTGGCAAAATGACTGAGGCTTGATTCTGGAACCCTGTGGCCCGGGAACATGAGAACGGTTTGATTCTGGAACCCTGTGGCCTTTAACATGACATCGGTGGATTCTGGAACCCTGTGGCCTGGGAACATGAGAACGGTTTGATTCTGGAACCCTGTGGCCTGGGAACATGAGTGAGGATTGATGGTGGAACCCTGTGGCCTGGCAACATGACTGAGGTTTGATACTGGAAGACTGTGGCCAGGAAACATGATATCGGGTTGATTCTGGAAACTTCTGTCCTGGGAACAAGACTGAGGTTTGATTCTGGAACCCTGTGTCCTGGGAATATGACAAAGGTTTGTTGCTGGAAGCCTGTTCCCTGGGTACATGACTGAGGTTTGATTCTGGACACCTGTGTCCTGGGAACATGAGTGATGTTTGATTGTTGAAACCTGTGGCCTGCGAACATGACTCAGGTTTGATTCTGGAACCATGTGTCCTGGGAACATAACTGAGGATTGATTCTGGAACCCTGTGGCCTGGGAACATGATACCGGTGGATTCTGGAACCCTGGGGACTGGGCATGTGACATCTGTTTAGATTGTGGAATACTGTGCCCCGGGAACCTGACTGAGCCTTGGTTCTGGAACCCTGTGGATTGGGAACATGACTGAGGTTTTATTCTAGAACCCTGTAGCCGGGAAACATAACTGAGGATTGATTCTTGAACCCTGTGGCCTGGGAACATGACATCGGTGGATTCTAGAACCCTGTGGCCTGGGAACATGTCTGAGGTTTGATGGTGGAAACCTGTGGCTTGGCAACATGACTAAGGTTTGATTCTGGAAGACTGTGGCCAGGAAGCATGATATCTGGTTGATTCTGGAAACTTGTGTCCTGGGAACATGACTGAGGTTTGTTTCTGGAAGCCTGTGCCCTGGGAACATGACTGAGGTTTGATTCTGGACACCTGTGTCCTGGGAACATGACTGAGGTTTGATGGTTGAAACCTGTGGCCTGCGAACATGACTCAGGTTTGATTCTGGAACCATGTGTCCTGGGAATATGACTGAGGTTTGATTCTGGAAACCTTTGGCCTGAGAAAATGACTGAGGTTTCATTGTGGAAACATGTGGCCTGGGATCATGACTGAGGTTTGATGGTGGAACACTCTGGCCTGGCAAAATGACTGAGGCTTGATTCTGGAACCCTGTGGCCCGGGAACATGAGAACGGTTTGATTCTGGAACCCTGTGGCCTTTAACATGACATCGGTGGATTCTGGAACCCTGTGGCCTGGGAACATGAGAACGGTTTGATTCTGGAACCCTGTGGCCTGGGAACATGAGTGAGGATTGATGGTGGAACCCTGTGGCCTGACAACATGACTGAGGCTTGATACTGGAAGACTGTGGCCAGGAAACATG
Source organism: Balaenoptera physalus (assembly GCF_965194825.1). Lineage (NCBI taxonomy): Eukaryota > Metazoa > Chordata > Mammalia > Artiodactyla > Balaenopteridae > Balaenoptera > Balaenoptera physalus. Next base: position 30,146 of record NW_028124253.1, on the reverse strand, counting down.
ATATCGGGTTGATTCTGGAAACTTCTGTCCTGGGAACAAGACTGAGGTTTGATTCTGGAACCCTGTGTCCTGGGAATATGACAAAGGTTTGTTGCTGGAAGCCTGTTCCCTGGGTACATGACTGAGGATTGATTCTGGACACCTGTGTCCTGGGAACATGAGTGATGTTTGATTGTTGAAACCTGTGGCCTGCGAACATGACTCAGGTTTGATTCTGGAACCATGTGTCCTGGGAATATGACTGAGGTTTGATTCTGGAAACCTTTGGCCTGAGAAAATGACTGAGGTTTCATTGTGGAAACATGTGGCCTGGGATCATGACTGAGGTTTGATGGTGGAACACTCTGGCCTGGCAAAATGACTGAGGCTTGATTCTGGAACCCTGTGGCCCGGGAACATGAGAACGGTTTGATTCTGGAACCCTGTGGCCTTTAACATGACATCGGTGGATTCTGGAACCCTGTGGCCTGGGAACATGAGAACGGTTTGATTCTGGAACCCTGTGGCCTGGGAACATGAGTGAGGATTGATGGTGGAACCCTGTGGCCTGGCAACATGACTGAGGTTTGATACTGGAAGACTGTGGCCAGGAAACATGATATCGGGTTGATTCTGGAAACTTCTGTCCTGGGAACAAGACTGAGGTTTGATTCTGGAACCCTGTGTCCTGGGAATATGACAAAGGTTTGTTGCTGGAAGCCTGTTCCCTGGGTACATGACTGAGGTTTGATTCTGGACACCTGTGTCCTGGGAACATGAGTGATGTTTGATTGTTGAAACCTGTGGCCTGCGAACATGACTCAGGTTTGATTCTGGAACCATGTGTCCTGGGAACATAACTGAGGATTGATTCTGGAACCCTGTGGCCTGGGAACATGATACCGGTGGATTCTGGAACCCTGGGGACTGGGCATGTGACATCTGTTTAGATTGTGGAATACTGTGCCCCGGGAACCTGACTGAGCCTTGGTTCTGGAACCCTGTGGATTGGGAACATGACTGAGGTTTTATTCTAGAACCCTGTAGCCGGGAAACATAACTGAGGATTGATTCTTGAACCCTGTGGCCTGGGAACATGACATCGGTGGATTCTAGAACCCTGTGGCCTGGGAACATGTCTGAGGTTTGATGGTGGAAACCTGTGGCTTGGCAACATGACTAAGGTTTGATTCTGGAAGACTGTGGCCAGGAAGCATGATATCTGGTTGATTCTGGAAACTTGTGTCCTGGGAACATGACTGAGGTTTGTTTCTGGAAGCCTGTGCCCTGGGAACATGACTGAGGTTTGATTCTGGACACCTGTGTCCTGGGAACATGACTGAGGTTTGATGGTTGAAACCTGTGGCCTGCGAACATGACTCCGGTTTGATTCTGGAACCATGTGTCCTGGGAATATGACTGAGGTTTGATTCTGGAAACCTTTGGCCTGAGAAAATGACTGAGGTTTCATTGTGGAAACATGTGGCCTGGGATCATGACTGAGGTTTGATGGTGGAACACTCTGGCCTGGCAAAATGACTGAGGCTTGATTCTGGAACCCTGTGGCCCGGGAACATGAGAACGGTTTGATTCTGGAACCCTGTGGCCTTTAACATGACATCGGTGGATTCTGGAACCCTGTGGCCTGGGAACATGAGAACGGTTTGATTCTGGAATCCTGTGGCCTGGGAACATGAGTGAGGATTGATGGTGGAACCCTGTGGCCTGGCAACATGACTGAGGTTTGATACTGGAAGACTGTGGCCAGGAAACATGATATCGGGTTGATTCTGGAAACTTCTGTCCTGGGAACAAGACTGAGGTTTGATTCTGGAACCCTGTGTCCTGGGAATATGACAAAGGTTTGTTGCTGGAAGCCTGTTCCCTGGGTACATGACTGAGGTTTGATTCTGGACACCTGTGTCCTGGGAACATGAGTGATGTTTGATTGTTGAAACCTGTGGCCTGCGAACATGACTCAGGTTTGATACTGGAACCATGTGTCCTGGGAATATGACTGAGGTTTGATTCTGGAAACCTTTGGCCTGAGAAAATGACTGAGGTTTCATTGTGGAAACATGTGGCCTGGGATCATGACTGAGGTTTGATGGTGGAACACTCTGGCCTGGCAAAATGACTGAGGCTTGATTCTGGAACCCTGTGGCCCGGGAACGTGACTGAGGTTTGATGGCAGAAACCTGTGGCCTGGCAACATGACTGACGTTTGATTCTGGATCCCTGTGGCCTGGGAACATGACTGAGGCGTGATTCTGGAAAACTGTGGCCTGGGAACATGACATCTGTTTAGATTGTGGAATACTGTGCCCCGGGAACCTGACTGAGCCTTGGTTCTGAAACCCTGTGGACTGGGAACATGACTGAGGTTTTATTCTGGAACCCTGTAGCCTGGGAACATAACTGAGGATTGATTCTGGAACCCTGTGGCCTGGGAACATGATACCGGAGGATTCTGGAAACCTGGGGACTGGGCATGTGACATCTGTTTAGATTGTGGACTACTGTGCCCCGGGAACCTGACTGAGCCTTGGTTCTGGAACCCTGTGGATTGGGAACATGACTGAGGTTTTATTCTGGAACCCTGTAGCCTGGGAACATAACTGAGGATTGATTCTCGAACCCTGTGGCCTGGGAACATGACATCGGTGGATTCTAGAACCCTGTGGCCTGGGAACATGTCTGAGGTTTGATGGTGGAAACCTGTGGCTTGGCAACATGACTAAGGTTTGATTCTGGAAGACTGTGGCCAGGAAGCATGATATCTGGTTGATTCTGGAAACTTGTGTCCTGGGAACATGACTGAGGTGTGTTTCTGGAAGCCTGTGCCCTGGGAACATGACTGAGGTTTGATTCTGGACACCTGTGTCCTGGGAACATGACTGAGGTTTGATGGTTGAAACCTGTGGCCCGCGAACATGACTCAGGTTTGATTCTGGAACCATGTGTCCTGGGAACATGACTGAGGTTTGATTTTGGAAACCTTTGGCCTGGGAAAATGACTGAGGTTTCATTGGGGAAACATGTGGCCTGGGATCATGACTGAGGTTTGATGGTGGAACACTCTGGCCTGGCAAAATGACTGAGGCTTGATTCTGGAACCCTGTGGCCCGGGAACATGAGAACGGTGTGATTCTGGAACCCTGTGGCCTTTAACATGACATCGGTGGATTCTGGAACCCTGTGGCCTGGGAACATGAGAACGGTTTGATTCTGGAACCCTGTGGCCTGGGAACATGAGTGAGGATTGATGGTGGAACCCTGTGGCCTGGCAACATGACTGAGGTTTGATACTGGAAGACTGTGGCCAGGAAACATGATATCGGGTTGATTCTGGAAACTTCTGTCCTGGGAACAAGACTGAGGTTTGATTCTGGAACCCTGTGTCCTGGGAATATGACAAAGGTTTGTTGCTGGAAGCCTGTTCCCTGGGTACATGACTGAGGTTTGATTCTGGATACCTGTGTCCTGGGAACATGAGTGATGTTTGATTGTTGAAACCTGTGGCCTGCGAACATGACTCAGGTTTGATTCTGGAACCATGTGTCCTGGGAACATAACTGAGGATTGATTCTGGAACCCTGTGGCCTGGGAACATGATACCGGTGGATTCTGGAACCCTGGGGACTGGGCATGTGACATCTGTTTAGATTGTGGAATACTGTGCCCCGGGAACCTGACTGAGCCTTGGTTCTGGAACCCTGTGGATTGGGAACATGACTGAGGTTTTATTCTAGAACCCTGTAGCCGGGAAACATAACTGAGGATTGATTCTCGAACCCTGTGGCCTGGGAACATGACATCGGTGGATTCTAGAACCCTGTGGCCTGGGAACATGTCTGAGGTTTGATGGTGGAAACCTGTGGCTTGGCAACATGACTAAGGTTTGATTCTGGAAGACTGTGGCCAGGAAGCATGATATCTGGTTGATTCTGGAAACTTGTGTCCTGGGAACATGACTGAGGTTTGTTTCTGGAAGCCTGTGCCCTGGGAACATGACTGAGGTTTGATTCTGGACCCCTGTGTCCTGGGAACATGACTGAGGTTTGATGGTTGAAACCTGTGGCCCGCGAACATGACTCAGGTTTGATTCTGGAACCATGTGTCCTGGGAACATGACTGAGGTTTGATTTTGGAAACCTTTGGCCTGGGAAAATGACTGAGGTTTCATTGTGGAAACATGTGGCCTGGGATCATGACTGAGGTTTGATGGTGGAACACTCTGGCCTGGCAAAATGACTGAGGCTTGATTCTGGAACCCTGTGGCCCGGGAACATGAGAACGGTTTGATTCTGGAACCCTGTGGCCTTTAACATGACATCGGTGGATTCTGGAACCCTGTGGCCTGGGAACATGAGAACGGTTTGATTCTGGAACCCTGTGGCCTGGGAACATGAGTGAGGATTGATGGTGGAGCCCTGTGGCCTGGCAACATGACTGAGGTTTGATACTGGAAGACTGTGGCCAGGAAACATGATATCGGGTTGATTCTGGAAACTTCTGTCCTGGGAACAAGACTGAGGTTTGATTCTGGAACCCTGTGTCCTGGGAATATGACAAAGGTTTGTTGCTGGAAGCCTGTTCCCTGGGTACATGACTGAGGTTTGATTCTGGACACCTGTGTCCTGGGAACATGAGTGATGTTTGATTGTTGAAACCTGTGTCCTGCGATCATGACTCAGGTTTGATTCTGGAACCATGTGTCCTGGGAATATGACTTAGGTTTGATTCTAGAAACCTTTGGCCTGAGAAAATGACTGAGGTTTCATTGTGGAAACATGTGGCCTGGGATCATGACTGAGGTTTGATGGTGGAACACTCTGGCCTGGCAAAATGACTGAGGCTTGATTCAGGAACCCTGTGACCCGGGAACATGACTGAGGTTTGATGGCAGAAACCTGTGGCCTGGCAACATGACTGACGTTTGATTCTGGATCCCTGTGGCCTGGGAACATGACTGAGGCGTGATTCTGGAAAACTGTGGCCTGGGAACATGACATCTGTTTAGATTGTGGAATACTGTGCCCCGGGAACCAGACTGAGCCTTGGTTCTGAAACCCTGTGGACTGGGAACATGACTGAGGTTTTATTCTGGAACCCTGTACCCTGGGAACATAACTGAGGATTGATTCTGGAACCCTGTGGCCTGGGAACATGATACCGGTGGATTCTGGAACCCTGGGGACTGGGCATGTGACATCTGTTTAGATTGTGGAATACTGTGCCCCGGGAACCTGACTGAGCCTTGGTTCTGGAACCCTGTGGATTGGGAACATGACTGAGGTTTTATTCTAGAACCCTGTAGCCTGGAAACATAACTGAGGATTGATTCTCGAACCCTGTGGCCTGGGAACATGACATCGGTGGATTCTAGAACCCTGTGGCCTGGGAACATATCTGAGGTTTAATGGTGGAAACCTGTGGCTTGGCAACATGACTAAGGTTTGATTCTGGAAGACTGTGGCCAGGAAGCATGATATCTGGTTGATTCTGGAAACTTGTGTCCTAGGAACATGACTGAGGTTTGTTTCTGGAAGCCTGTGCCCTGGGAACATGACTGAGGTTTGATTCTGGACCCCTGTGTCCTGGGAACATGACTGAGGTTTGATGGTTGAAACCTGTGGCCCGCGAACATGACTCAGGTTTGATTCTGGAACCATGTGTCCTGGGAACATGACTGAGGTTTGATTTTGGAAACCTTTGGCCTGGGAAAATGACTGAGGTTTCATTGTGGAAACATGTGGCCTGGGATCATGACTGAGGTTTGATGGTGGAACACTCTGGCCTGGCAAAATGACTGAAGCTTGATTCTGGAACCCTGTGGCCCGGGAACGTGACTGAGGTTTGATGGCAGAAACCTGTGCCCTGGCAACATGACTGACGTTTGATTCTGGATCCCTGTGGCCTGGGAACATGACTGAGGCGTGATTCTGGAAAACTGTGGCCTGGGAACATGACATCTGTTTAGATTGTGGAATACTGTGCCCCGGGAACCTGACTGAGCCTTGGTTCTGGAACCCTGTGGATTGGGAACATGACTGAGGTTTTATTCTAGAACCCTGTAGCCGGGAAACATAACTGAGGATTGATTCTCGAACCCTGTGGCCTGGGAACATGTCTGAGGTTTGATGGTGGAAACCTGTGGCTTGGCAACATGACTAAGGATTGATTCTGGAAGACTGTGGCCAGGAAACATGATATCTGGTTGATTCTGGAAACTTGTGTCCTGGGAACATGACTGAGGTGTGTTTCTGGAAGCCTGTGCCCTGGGAACATGACTGAGGTTTGATTCTGGACACCTGTGTCCTGGGAACATGACTGAGGTTTGATTTTGGAAACCTTTGGCCTGGGAAAATGACTGAGGTTTCATTGTGGAATCATGTGGCCTGGGATCATGACTGAGGTTTGATGGTGGAACACTCTGGCCTGCCAAAATGACTGAGGCTTGATTCTGGAACCCTGTGGCCCGGGAACATGAGAACGGTTTGATTCTGGAACCCTGTGGCCTTTAACATGACATCGGTGGATTCTGGAACCCTGTGGCGTGGGAACATGAGAACGGTTTGATTCTGGAACCCTGTGGCCTGGGAACATGAGTGAGGATTGATGGTGGAACCCTGTGGCCTGGCAACATGACTGAGGTTTGATACTGGAAGACTGTGGCCAGGAAACATGATATCGGGTTGATTCTGGAAACTTCTGTCCTGGGAACAAGACTGAGGTTTGATTCTGGAACCCTGTGTCCTGGGAATATGACAAAGGTTTGTTGCTGGAAGCCTGTTCCCTGGGTACATGACTGAGGTTTGATTCTGGACACCTGTGTCCTGGGAACATGAGTGATGTTTGATTGTTGAAACCTGTGGCCTGCGAACATGACTCAGGTTTGATTCTGGAACCATGTGTCCTGGGAACATAACTGAGGATTGATTCTGGAACCCTGTGGCCTGGGAACATGATACCGGTGGATTCTGGAACCCTGGGGAATGGGCATGTGACATCTGTTTAGATTGTGGAATACTGTGCCCCGGGAACCTGACTGAGCCTTGGTTCTGGAACCCTGTGGATTGGGAACATGACTGAGGTTTTATTCTAGAACCCTGTAGCCGGGAAACATAACTGAGGATTGATTCTCGAACCCTGTGGCCTGGGAACATGACATCGGTGGATTCTAGAACCCTGTGGCCTGGGAACATGTCTGAGGTTTGATGGTGGAAACCTGTGGCTTGGCAACATGACTAAGGTTTGATTCTGGAAGACTGTGGCCAGGAAGCATGATATCTGGTTGATTCTGGAAACTTGTGTCCTGGGAACATGACTGAGGTTTGTTTCTGGAAGCCTGTGCCCTGGGAACATGACTGAGGTTTGATTCTGGACCCCTGTGTCCTGGGAACATGACTGAGGTTTGATGGTTGAAACCTGTGGCCCGCGAACATGACTCAGGTTTGATTCTGGAACCATGTGTCCTGGGAACATGACTGAGGTTTGATTTTGGAAACCTTTGGCCTGGGAAAATGACTGAGGTTTCATTGTGGAAACATGTGGCCTGGGATCATGACTTAGGTTTGATGGTGGAACACTCTGGCCTGGCAAAATGACTGAGGCTTGATTCTGGAACCCTGTGGCCCGGGAACATGAGAACGGTTTGATTCTGGAACCCTGTGGCCTTTAACATGACATCGGTGGATTCTGGAACCCTGTGGCCTGGGAACATGAGAACGGTTTGATTTTGGAACCCTGTGGCCTGGGAACATGAGTGAGGATTGATGGTGGAACCCTGTGGCCTGGCAACATGACTGAGGTTTGATACTGGAAGACTGTGGCCAGGAAACATGATATCGGGTTGATTCTGGAAACTTCTGTCCTGGGAACAAGACTGAGGTTTGATTCTGGAACCCTGTGTCCTGGGAATATGACAAAGGTTTGTTGCTGGAAGCCTGTTCCCTGGGTACATGACTGAGGTTTGATTCTGGACACCTGTGTCCTGGGAACATGAGTGATGTTTGATTGTTGAAACCTGTGGCCTGCGAACATGACTCAGGTTTGATTCTGGAACCATGTGTCCTGGGAATATGACTGAGGTTTGATTCTGGAAACCTTTGGCCTGAGAAAATGACTGAGGTTTCATTGTGGAAACATGTGGCCTGGGATCATGACTGAGGTTTGATGGTGGAACACTCTGGCCTGGCAAAATGACTGAGGCTTGATTCTGGAACCCTGTGGCCCGGGAACATGAGAACGGTTTGATTCTGGAACCCTGTGGCCTTTAACATGACATCGGTGGATTCTGGAACCCTGTGGCCTGGGAACATGAGAACGGTTTGATTCTGGAACCCTGTGGCCTGGGAACATGAGTGAGGATTGATGGTGGAACCCTGTGGCCTGGCAACATGACTGAGGTTTGATACTGGAAGACTGTGGCCAGGAAACATGATATCGGGTTGATTCTGGAAACTTCTGTCCTGGGAACAAGACTGAGGTTTGATTCTGGAACCCTGTGTCCTGGGAATATGACAAAGGTTTGTTGCTGGAAGCCTGTTCCCTGGGTACATGACTGAGGTTTGATTCTGGACACCTGTGTCCTGGGAACATGACTGAGGTTTGATGGTTGAAACCTGTGGCCTGCGAACATGACTCAGGTTTGATTCTGGAACCATGTGTCCTGGGAATATGACTGAGGTTTGATTCTGGAAACCTTTGGCCTGAGAAAATGACTGAGGTTTCATTGTGGAAACATGTGGCCTGGGATCATGACTGAGGTTTGATGGTGGAACACTCTGGCCTGGCAAAATGACTGAAGCTTGATTCTGGAACCCTGTGGCCCGGGAACGTGACTGAGGTTTGATGGCAGAAACCTGTGTCCTGGCAACATGACTGACGTTTGATTCTGGATCCCTGTGGCCTGGGAACATGACTGAGGCGTGATTCTGGAAAACTGTGGCCTGGGAACATGACATCTGTTTAGATTGTGGAATACTGTGCCCCGGGAACCTGACTGAGCCTTGGTTCTGGAACCCTTGGATTGGGAACATGACTGAGGTTTTATTCTAGAACCCTGTAGCCGGGAAACATAACTGAGGATTGATTCTTGAACCCTGTGGCCTGGGAACATGTCTGAGGTTTGATGGTGGAAACCTGTGGCTTGGCAACATGACTAAGGTTTGATTCTGGAAGACTGTGCCCAGGAAACATGATATCTGGTTGATTCTGGAAACTTGTGTCCTGGGAACATGACTGAGGTGTGTTTCTGGAAGCCTGTGCCCTGGGAACATGACTGAGGTTTGATTCTGGACACCTGTGTCCTGAGAACATGACTGAGGTTTGATTTTGGAAACCTTTGGCCTGGGAAAATGACTGAGGTTTCATTGTGGAAACATGTGGCCTGGGATCATGACTGAGGTTTGATGGTGGAACACTCTGGCCTGGCAAAATGACTGAGGCTTGATTCTGGAACCCTGTGGCCCGGGAACATGAGAACGGTTTGATTCTGGAACCCTGTGGCCTTTAACATGACATCGGTGGATTCTGGAACCCTGTGGCCTGGGAACATGAGAACGGTTTGATTCTGGAACCCTGTGGCCTGGGAACATGAGTGAGGATTGATGGTGGAACCCTGTGGCCTGGCAACATGACTGAGGCTTGATACTGGAAGACTGTGGCCAGGAAACATGATATCGGGTTGATTCTGGAAACTTCTGTCCTGGGAACAAGACTGAGGTTTGATTCTGGAACCCTGTGTCCTGGGAATATGACAAAGGTTTGTTGCTGGAAGCCTGTTCCCTGGGTACATGACTGAGGTTTGATTCTGGACACCTGTGTCCTGGGAACATGAGTGATGTTTGATTGTTGAAACCTGTGGCCTGCGAACATGACTCAGGTTTGATTCTGGAACCATGTGTCCTGGGAATATGACTGAGGTTTGATTCTGGAAACCTTTGGCCTGAGAAAATGACTGAGGTTTCATTGTGGAAACATGTGGCCTGGGATCATGACTGAGGTTTGATGGTGGAACACTCTGGCCTGGCAAAATGACTGAGGCTTGATTCTGGAACCCTGTGGCCCGGGAACATGAGAACGGTTTGATTCTGGAACCCTGTGGCCTTTAACATGACATCGGTGGATTCTGGAACCCTGTGGCCTGGGAACATGAGAACGGTTTGATTCTGGAACCCTGTGGCCTGGGAACATGAGTGAGGATTGATGGTGGAACCCTGTGGCCTGGCAACATGACTGAGGTTTGATACTGGAAGACTGTGGCCAGGAAACATGATATCGGGTTGATTATGGAAACTTCTGTCCTGGGAACAAGACTGAGGTTTGATTCTGGAACCCTGTGTCCTGGGAATATGACAAAGGTTTGTTGCTGGAAGCCTGTTCCCTGGGTACATGACTGAGGTTTGATTCTGGACACCTGTGTCCTGGGAACATGAGTGATGTTTGATTGTTGAAACCTGTGGCCTGCGAACATGACTCAGGTTTGATTCTGGAACCATGTGTCCTGGGAATATGACTGAGGTTTGATTCTGGAAACCTTTGGCCTGAGAAAATGACTGAGGTTTCATTGTGGAAACATGTGGCCTGATATCATGACTGAGGTTTGATGGTGGAACACTCTGGCATGGCAAAATGACTGAGGCTTGATTAAGGAACCCTGTGACCCGGGAACGTGACTGAGGTTTGATGGCAGAAACCTGTGGCCTGGCAACATGACTGACGTTTGATTCTGGATCCCTGTGGCCTGGGAACATGACTGAGGCGTGATTCTGGAAAACTGTGGCCTGGGAACATGACATCTGTTTAGATTGTGGAATACTGTGCCCCGGGAACCTGACTGAGCCTTGGTTCTGAAACCCTGTGGACTGGGAACATGACTGAGGTTTTATTCTGGAACCCTGTAGCCTGGGAACATAACTGAGGATTGATTCTGGAACCCTGTTGCCTGGGAACATGATACCGGTGGATTCTGGAACCCTGTGGCGTGGGAACATGAGAACGGTTTGATTCTGGAACCCTGTGGCCTGGGAACATGAGTGAGGATTGATGGTGGAACCCTGTGGCCTGGCAACATGACTGAGGTTTGATACTGGAAGACTGTGGCCAGGAAACATGATATCGGGTTGATTCTGGAAACTTCTGTCCTGGGAACAAGACTGAGGTTTGATTCTGGAACCCTGTGTCCTGGGAATATGACAAAGGTTTGTTGCTGGAAGCCTGTTCCCTGGGTACATGACTGAGGTTTGATTCTGGACACCTGTGTCCTGGGAACATGAGTGATGTTTGATTGTTGAAACCTGTGGCCTGCGAACATGACTCAGGTTTGATTCTGGAACCATGTGTCCTGGGAACATAACTGAGGATTGATTCTGGAACCCTGTGGCCTGGGAACATGATACCGGTGGATTCTGGAACACTGGGGACTGGGCATGTGACATCTGTTTAGATTGTGGAATACTGTGCCCCGGGAACCTGACTGAGCCTTGGTTCTGGAACCCTGTGGATTGGGAACATGACTGAGGTTTTATTCTAGAACCCTGTAGCCGGGAAACATAACTGAGGATTGATTCTCGAACCCTGTGGCCTGGGAACATGACATCGGTGGATTCTAGAACCCTGTGGCCTGGGAACATGTCTGAGGTTTGATGGTGGAAACCTGTGGCTTGGCAACATGACTAAGGTTTGATTCTGGAAGACTGTGGCCAGGAAGCATGATATCTGGTTGATTCTGGAAACTTGTGTCCTGGGAACATGACTGAGGTTTGTTTCTGGAAGCCTGTGCCCTGGGAACATGACTGAGGTTTGATTCTGGACCCCTGTGTCCTGGGAACATGACTGAGGTTTGATGGTTGAAACCTGTGGCCCGCGAACATGACTCAGGTTTGATTCTGGAACCATGTGTCCTGGGAACATGACTGAGGTTTGATTTTGGAAACCTTTGGCCTGGGAAAATGACTGAGGTTTCATTGTGGAAACATGTGGCCTGGGATCATGACTGAGGTTTGATGGTGGAACACTCTGGCCTGGCAAAATGACTGAGGCTTGATTCTGGAACCCTGTGGCCCGGGAACATGAGAACGGTTTGATTCTGGAACCCTGTGGCCTTTAACATGACATCGGTGGATTCTGGAACCCTGTGGCCTGGGAACATGAGAACGGTTTGATTTTGGAACCCTGTGGCCTGGGAACATGAGTGAGGATTGATGGTGGAACCCTGTGGCCTGGCAACATGACTGAGGTTTGATACTGGAAGACTGTGGCCAGGAAACATGATATCGGGTTGATTCTGGAAACTTCTGTCCTGGGAACAAGACTGAGGTTTGATTCTGGAACCCTGTGTCCTGGGAATATGACAAAGGTTTGTTGCTGGAAGCCTGTTCCCTGGGTACATGACTGAGGTTTGATTCTGGACACCTGTGTCCTGGGAACATGAGTGATGTTTGATTGTTGAAACCTGTGGCCTGCGAACATGACTCAGGTTTGATTCTGGAACCATGTGTCCTGGGAATATGACTGAGGTTTGATTCTGGAAACCTTTGGCCTGAGAAAATGACTGAGGTTTCATTGTGGAAACATGTGGCCTGGGATCATGACTGAGGTTTGATGGTGGAACACTCTGGCCTGGCAAAATGACTGAGGCTTGATTCTGGAACCCTGTGGCCCGGGAACATGAGAACGGTTTGATTCTGGAACCCTGTGGCCTTTAACATGACATCGGTGGATTCTGGAACCCTGTGGCCTGGGAACATGAGAACGGTTTGATTCTGGAACCCTGTGGCCTGGGAACATGAGTGAGGATTGATGGTGGAACCCTGTGGCCTGGCAACATGACTGAGGTTTGATACTGGAAGACTGTGGCCAGGAAACATGATATCGGGTTGATTCTGGAAACTTCTGTCCTGGGAACAAGACTGAGGTTTGATTCTGGAACCCTGTGTCCTGGGAATATGACAAAGGTTTGTTGCTGGAAGCCTGTTCCCTGGGTACATGACTGAGGTTTGATTCTGGACACCTGTGTCCTGGGAACATGAGTGATGTTTGATTGTTGAAACCTGTGGCCTGCGAACATGACTCAGGTTTGATTCTGGAACCATGTGTCCTGGGAATATGACTGAGGTTTGATTCTGGAAACCTTTGGCCTGAGAAAATGACTGAGGTTTCATTGTGGAAACATGTGGCCTGGGATCATGACTGAGGTTTGATGGTGGAACACTCTGGCCTGGCAAAATGACTGAAGCTTGATTCTGGAACCCTGTGGCCCGGGAACGTGACTGAGGTTTGATGGCAGAAACCTGTGTCCTGGCAACATGACTGACGTTTGATTCTGGATCCCTGTGGCCTGGGAACATGACTGAGGCGTGATTCTGGAAAACTGTGGCCTGGGAACATGACATCTGTTTAGATTGTGGAATACTGTGCCCCGGGAACCTGACTGAGCCTTGGTTCTGGAACCCTTGGATTGGGAACATGACTGAGGTTTTATTCTAGAACCCTGTAGCCGGGAAACATAACTGAGGATTGATTCTTGAACACTGTGGCCTGGGAACATGTCTGAGGTTTGATGGTGGAAACCTGTGGCTTGGCAACATGACTAAGGTTTGATTCTGGAAGACTGTGCCCAGGAAACATGATATCTGGTTGATTCTGGAAACTTGTGTCCTGGGAACATGACTGAGGTGTGTTTCTGGAAGCCTGTGCCCTGGGAACATGACTGAGGTTTGATTCTGGAACCATGTGTCCTGGGAACATGACTGAGGTTTGATTTTGGAAACCTTTGGCCTGGGAAAATGACTGAGGTTTCATTGTGGAAACATGTGGCCTGGGATCATGACTGAGGTTTGATGGTGGAACACTCTGGCCTGGCAAAATGACTGAGGCTTGATTCTGGAACCCTGTGGCCCGGGAACATGAGAACGGTTTGATTCTGGAACCCTGTGGCCTTTAACATGACATCGGTGGATTCTGGAACCCTGTGGCCTGGGAACATGAGAACGGTTTGATTCTGGAACCCTGTGGCCTGGGAACATGAGTGAGGATTGATGGTGGAGCCCTGTGGCCTGGCAACATGACTGAGGTTTGATAGTGGAAGACTGTGGCCAGGAAACATGATATCGGGTTGATTCTGGAAACTTCTGTCCTGGGAACAAGACTGAGGTTTGATTCTGGAACCCTGTGTCCTGGGAATATGACAAAGGTTTGTTGCTGGAAGCCTGTTCCCTGGGTACATGACTGAGGTTTGATTCTGGACACCTGTGTCCTGGGAACATGAGTGATGTTTGATTGTTGAAACCTGTGTCCTGCGATCATGACTCAGGTTTGATTCTGGAACCATGTGTCCTGGGAATATGACTGAGGTTTGATTCTAGAAACCTTTGGCCTGAGAAAATGACTGAGGTTTCATTGTGGAAACATGTGGCCTGGGATCATGACTGAGGTTTGATGGTGGAACACTCTGGCCTGGCAAAATGACTGAGGCTTGATTCAGGAACCCTGTGACCCGGGAACATGACTGAGGTTTGATGGCAGAAACCTGTGGCCTGGCAACATGACTGACGTTTGATTCTGGATCCCTGTGGCCTGGGAACATGACTGAGGCGTGATTCTGGAAAACTGTGGCCTGGGAACATGACATCTGTTTAGATTGTGGAATACTGTGCCCCGGGAACCAGACTGAGCCTTGGTTCTGAAACCCTGTGGACTGGGAACATGACTGAGGTTTTATTCTGGAACCCTGTACCCTGGGAACATAACTGAGGATTGATTCTGGAACCCTGTGGCCTGGGAACATGATACCGGTGGATTCTGGAACCCTGGGGACTGGGCATGTGACATCTGTTTAGATTGTGGAATACTGTGCCCCGGGAACCTGACTGAGCCTTGGTTCTGGAACCCTGTGGATTGGGAACATGACTGAGGTTTTATTCTAGAACCCTGTAGCCTGGAAACATAACTGAGGATTGATTCTCGAACCCTGTGGCCTGGGAACATGACATCGGTGGATTCTAAAACCCTGTGGCCTGGGAACATATCTGAGGTTTAATGGTGGAAACCTGTGGCTTGGCAACATGACTAAGGTTTGATTCTGGAAGACTGTGGCCAGGAAGCATGATATCTGGTTGATTCTGGAAACTTGTGTCCTAGGAACATGACTGAGGTTTGTTTCTGGAAGCCTGTGCCCTGGGAACATGACTGAGGTTTGATTCTGGACCCCTGTGTCCTGGGAACATGACTGAGGTTTGATGGTTGAAACCTGTGGCCCGCGAACATGACTCAGGTTTGATTCTGGAACCATGTGTCCTGGGAACATGACTGAGGTTTGATTTTGGAAACCTTTGGCCTGGGAAAATGACTGAGGTTTCATTGTGGAAACATGTGGCCTGGGATCATGACTGAGGTTTGATGGTGGAACACTCTGGCCTGGCAAAATGACTGAGGCTTGATTCTGGAACCCTGTGGCCCGGGAACATGAGAACGGTTTGATTCTGGAACCCTGTGGCCTTTAACATGACATCGGTGGATTCTGGAACCCTGTGGCCTGGGAACATGAGAACGGTTTGATTCTGGAACCCTGTGGCCTGGGAACATGAGTGAGGATTGATGGTGGAACCCTGTGGCCTGGCAACATGACTGAGGTTTGATACTGGAAGACTGTGGCCAGGAAACATGATATCGGGTTGATTCTGGAAACTTCTGTCCTGGGAACAAGACTGAGGTTTGATTCTGGAACCCTGTGTCCTGGGAATATGACAAAGGTTTGTTGCTGGAAGCCTGTTCCCTGGGTACATGACTGAGGTTTGATTCTGGACACCTGTGTCCTGGGAACATGAGTGATGTTTGATGGTTGAAACCTGTGGCCTGCGAACATGACTCAGGTTTGATTCTGGAACCATGTGTCCTGGGAATATGACTGAGGTTTGATTCTGGAAACCTTTGGCCTGAGAAAATGACTGAGGTTTCATTGTGGAAACATGTGGCCTGGGATCATGACTGAGGTTTGATGGTGGAACACTCTGGCCTGGCAAAATGACTGAGGCTTGATTCTGGAACCCTGTGGCCCGGGAACATGAGAACGGTTTGATTCTGGAACCCTGTGGCCTTTAACATGACATCGGTGGATTCTGGAACCCTGTGGCCTGGGAACATGAGAACGGTTTGATTCTGGAACCCTGTGGCCTGGGAACATGAGTGAGGATTGATGGTGGAACCCTGTGGCCTGGCAACATGACTGAGGTTTGATACTGGAAGACTGTGGCCAGGAAACATGATATCGGGTTGATTCTGGAAACTTCTGTCCTGGGAACAAGACTGAGGTTTGATTCTGGAACCCTGTGTCCTGGGAATATGACAAAGGTTTGTTGCTGGAAGCCTGTTCCCTGGGTACATGACTGAGGTTTGATTCTGGACACCTGTGTCCTGGGAACATGACTGAGGTTTGATGGTTGAAACCTGTGGCCTGCGAACATGACTCAGGTTTGATTCTGGAACCATGTGTCCTGGGAATATGACTGAGGTTTGATTCTGGAAACCTTTGGCCTGAGAAAATGACTGAGGTTTCATTGTGGAAACATGTGGCCTGGGATCATGACTGAGGTTTGATGGTGGAACACTCTGGCCTGGCAAAATGACTGAAGCTTGATTCTGGAACCCTGTGGCCCGGGAACGTGACTGAGGTTTGATGGCAGAAACCTGTGCCCTGGCAACATGACTGACGTTTGATTCTGGATCCCTGTGGCCTGGGAACATGACTGAGGCGTGATTCTGGAAAACTGTGGCCTGGGAACATGACATCTGTTTAGATTGTGGAATACTGTGCCCCGGGAACCTGACTGAGCCTTGGTTCTGGAACCCTGTGGATTGGGAACATGACTGAGGTTTTATTCTAGAACCCTGTAGCCGGGAAACATAACTGAGGATTGATTCTCGAACCCTGTGGCCTGGGAACATGTCTGAGGTTTGATGGTGGAAACCTGTGGCTTGGCAACATGACTAAGGATTGATTCTGGAAGACTGTGGCCAGGAAACATGATATCTGGTTGATTCTGGAAACTTGTGTCCTGGGAACATGACTGAGGTGTGTTTCTGGAAGCCTGTGCCCTGGGAACATGACTGAGGTTTGATTCTGGACACCTGTGTCCTGGGAACATGACTGAGGTTTGATTTTGGAAACCTTTGGCCTGGGAAAATGACTGAGGTTTCATTGTGGAAACATGTGGCCTGGGATCATGACTGAGGTTTGATGGTGGAACACTCTGGCCTGCCAAAATGACTGAGGCTTGATTCTGGAACCCTGTGGCCCGGGAACATGAGAACGGTTTGATTCTGGAACCCTGTGGCCTTTAACATGACATCGGTGGATTCTGGAACCCTGTGGCGTGGGAACATGAGAACGGTTTGATTCTGGAACCCTGTGGCCTGGGAACATGAGTGAGGATTGATGGTGGAACCCTGTGGCCTGGCAACATGACTGAGGTTTGATACTGGAAGACTGTGGCCAGGAAACATGATATCGGGTTGATTCTGGAAACTTCTGTCCTGGGAACAAGACTGAGGTTTGATTCTGGAACCCTGTGTCCTGGGAATATGACAAAGGTTTGTTGCTGGAAGCCTGTTCCCTGGGTACATGACTGAGGTTTGATTCTGGACACCTGTGTCCTGGGAACATGAGTGATGTTTGATTGTTGAAACCTGTGGCCTGCGAACATGACTCAGGTTTGATTCTGGAACCATGTGTCCTGGGAACATAACTGAGGATTGATTCTGGAACCCTGTGGCCTGGGAACATGATACCGGTGGATTCTGGAACCCTGGGGACTGGGCATGTGACATCTGTTTAGATTGTGGAATACTGTGCCCCGGGAACCTGACTGAGCCTTGGTTCTGGAACCCTGTGGATTGGGAACATGACTGAGGTTTTATTCTAGAACCCTGTAGCCGGGAAACATAACTGAGGATTGATTCTCGAACCCTGTGGCCTGGGAACATGACATCGGTGGATTCTAGAACCCTGTGGCCTGGGAACATGTCTGAGGTTTGATGGTGGAAACCTGTGGCTTGGCAACATGACTAAGGTTTGATTCTGGAAGACTGTGGCCAGGAAGCATGATATCTGGTTGATTCTGGAAACTTGTGTCCTGGGAACATGACTGAGGTTTGTTTCTGGAAGCCTGTGCCCTGGGAACATGACTGAGGTTTGATTCTGGACCCCTGTGTCCTGGGAACATGACTGAGGTTTGATGGTTGAAACCTGTGGCCCGCGAACATGACTCAGGTTTGATTCTGGAACCATGTGTCCTGGGAACATGACTGAGGTTTGATTTTGGAAACCTTTGGCCTGGGAAAATGACTGAGGTTTCATTGTGGAAACATGTGGCCTGGGATCATGACTGAGGTTTGATGGTGGAACACTCTGGCCTGGCAAAATGACTGAGGCTTGATTCTGGAACCCTGTGGCCCGGGAACATGAGAACGGTTTGATTCTGGAACCCTGTGGCCTTTAACATGACATCGGTGGATTCTGGAACCCTGTGGCCTGGGAACATGAGAACGGTTTGATTTTGGAACCCTGTGGCCTGGGAACATGAGTGAGGATTGATGGTGGAACCCTGTGGCCTGGCAACATGACTGAGGTTTGATACTGGAAGACTGTGGCCAGGAAACATGATATCGGGTTGATTCTGGAAACTTCTGTCCTGGGAACAAGACTGAGGTTTGATTCTGGAACCCTGTGTCCTGGGAATATGACAAAGGTTTGTTGCTGGAAGCCTGTTCCCTGGGTACATGACTGAGGTTTGATTCTGGACACCTGTGTCCTGGGAACATGAGTGATGTTTGATTGTTGAAACCTGTGGCCTGCGAACATGACTCAGGTTTGATTCTGGAACCATGTGTCCTGGGAATATGACTGAGGTTTGATTCTGGAAACCTTTGGCCTGAGAAAATGACTGAGGTTTCATTGTGGAAACATGTGGCCTGGGATCATGACTGAGGTTTGATGGTGGAACACTCTGGCCTGGCAAAATGACTGAGGCTTGATTCTGGAACCCTGTGGCCCGGGAACATGAGAACGGTTTGATTCTGGAACCCTGTGGCCTTTAACATGACATCGGTGGATTCTGGAACCCTGTGGCCTGGGAACATGAGAACGGTTTGATTCTGGAACCCTGTGGCCTGGGAACATGAGTGAGGATTGATGGTGGAACCCTGTGGCCTGGCAACATGACTGAGGTTTGATACTGGAAGACTGTGGCCAGGAAACATGATATCGGGTTGATTCTGGAAACTTCTGTCCTGGGAACAAGACTGAGGTTTGATTCTGGAACCCTGTGTCCTGGGAATATGACAAAGGTTTGTTGCTGGAAGCCTGTTCCCTGGGTACATGACTGAGGTTTGATTCTGGACACCTGTGTCCTGGGAACATGACTGAGGTTTGATGGTTGAAAACTGTGGCCTGCGAACATGACTCAGGTTTGATTCTGGAACCATGTGTCCTGGGAATATGACTGAGGTTTGATTCTGGAAACCTTTGGCCTGAGAAAATGACTGAGGTTTCATTGTGGAAACATGTGGCCTGGGATCATGACTGAGGTTTGATGGTGGAACACTCTGGCCTGGCAAAATGACTGAAGCTTGATTCTGGAACCCTGTGGCCCGGGAACGTGACTGAGGTTTGATGGCAGAAACCTGTGTCCTGGCAACATGACTGACGTTTGATTCTGGATCCCTGTGGCCTGGGAACATGACTGAGGCGTGATTCTGGAAAACTGTGGCCTGGGAACATGACATCTGTTTAGATTGTGGAATACTGTGCCCCGGGAACCTGACTGAGCCTTGGTTCTGGAACCCTTGGATTGGGAACATGACTGAGGTTTTATTCTAGAACCCTGTAGCCGGGAAACATAACTGAGGATTGATTCTTGAACCCTGTGGCCTGGGAACATGTCTGAGGTTTGATGGTGGAAACCTGTGGCTTGGCAACATGACTAAGGTTTGATTCTGGAAGACTGTGCCCAGGAAACATGATATCTGGTTGATTCTGGAAACTTGTGTCCTGGGAACATGACTGAGGTGTGTTTCTGGAAGCCTGTGCCCTGGGAACATGACTGAGGTTTGATTCTGGACACCTGTGTCCTGAGAACATGACTGAGGTTTGATTTTGGAAACCTTTGGCCTGGGAAAATGACTGAGGTTTCATTGTGGAAACATGTGGCCTGGGATCATGACTGAGGTTTGATGGTGGAACACTCTGGCCTGGCAAAATGACTGAGGCTTGATTCTGGAACCCTGTGGCCCGGGAACATGAGAACGGTTTGATTCTGGAACCCTGTGGCCTTTAACATGACATCGGTGGATTCTGGAACCCTGTGGCCTGGGAACATGAGAACGGTTTGATTCTGGAACCCTGTGGCCTGGGAACATGAGTGAGGATTGATGGTGGAACCCTGTGGCCTGGCAACATGACTGAGGTTTGATACTGGAAGACTGTGGCCAGGAAACATGATATCGGGTTGATTCTGGAAACTTCTGTCCTGGGAACAAGACTGAGGTTTGATTCTGGAACCCTGTGTCCTGGGAATATGACAAAGGTTTGTTGCTGAAAGCCTGTTCCCTGGGTACATGACTGAGGTTTGATTCTGGACACCTGTGTCCTGGGAACATGACTGAGGTTTGATGGTTGAAACCTGTGGCCTGCGAACATGACTCAGGTTTGATTCTGGAACCATGTGTCCTGGGAATATGACTGAGGTTTGATTCTGGAAACCTTTGGCCTGAGAAAATGACTGAGGTTTCATTGTGGAAACATGTGGCCTGGGATCATGACTGAGGTTTGATGGTGGAACACTCTGGCCTGGCAAAATGACTGAAGCTTGATTCTGGAACCCTGTGGCCCGGGAACGTGACTGAGGTTTGATGGCAGAAACCTGTGCCCTGGCAACATGACTGACGTTTGATTCTGGATCCCTGTGGCCTGGGAACATGACTGAGGCGTGATTCTGGAAAACTGTGGCCTGGGAACATGACATCTGTTTAGATTGTGGAATACTGTGCCCCGGGAACCTGACTGAGCCTTGGTTCTGGAACCCTGTGGATTGGGAACATGACTGAGGTTTTATTCTAGAACCCTGTAGCCGGGAAACATAACTGAGGATTGATTCTCGAACCCTGTGGCCTGGGAACATGTCTGAGGTTTGATGGTGGAAACCTGTGGCTTGGCAACATGACTAAGGATTGATTCTGGAAGACTGTGGCCAGGAAACATGATATCTGGTTGATTCTGGAAACTTGTGTCCTGGGAACATGACTGAGGTGTGTTTCTGGAAGCCTGTGCCCTGGGAACATGACTGAGGTTTGATTCTGGACACCTGTGTCCTGGGAACATGACTGAGGTTTGATTTTGGAAACCTTTGGCCTGGGAAAATGACTGAGGTTTCATTGTGGAAACATGTGGCCTGGGATCATGACTGAGGTTTGATGGTGGAACACTCTGGCCTGCCAAAATGACTAAGGCTTGATTCTGGAACCCTGTGGCCCGGGAACATGAGAACGGTTTGATTCTGGAACCCTGTGGCCTTTAACATGACATCGGTGGATTCTGGAACCCTGTGGCCTGGGAACATGAGAACGGTTTGATTCTGGAACCCTGTGGCCTGGGAACATGAGTGAGGATTGATGGTGGAACCCTGTGGCCTGGCAACATGACTGAGGTTTGATACTGGAAGACTGTGGCCAGGAAACATGATATCGGGTTGATTCTGGAAACTTCTGTCCTGGGAACAAGACTGAGGTTTGATTCTGGAACCCTGTGTCCTGGGAATATGACAAAGGTTTGTTGCTGGAAGCCTGTTCCCTGGGTACATGACTGAGGTTTGATTCTGGACACCTGTGTCCTGGGAACATGAGTGATGTTTGATTGTTGAAACCTGTGGCCTGCGAACATGACTCAGGTTTGATTCTGGAACCATGTGTCCTGGAAATATGACTGAGGTTTGATTCTGGAAACCTTTGGCCTGAGAAAATGACTGAGGTTTCATTGTGGAAACATGTGGCCTGGGATCATGACTGAGGTTTGATGGTGGAACACTCTGGCATGGCAAAAGGACTGAGGCTTGATTAAGGAACCCTGTGATCCGGGAACGTGACTGAGGTTTGATGGCAGAAACCTGTGGCCTGGCAACATGACTGACGTTTGATTCTGGATCCCTGTGGCCTGGGAACATGACTGAGGCGTGATTCTGGAAAACTGTGGCCTGGGAACATGACATCTGTTTAGATTGTGGAATACTGTGCCCCGGGAACCTGACTGAGCCTTGGTTCTGAAACCCTGTGGACTGGGAACATGACTGAGGTTTTATTCTTGAACCCTGTAGCCTGGGAACATAACTGAGGATTGATTCTGGAACCCTGTTGCCTGGGAACATGATACCGGTGGATTCTGTAACCCTCGGGACTGGGCATGTGACATCTGTTTAGATTGTGGAATACTGTGCCCCGGGAACCTGACTGAGCCTTGGTTCTGGAACCCTGTGGATTGGGAACATGACTGAGGTTTTATTCTAGAACCCTGTAGCCGGGAAACATAACTGAGGATTGATTCTCGAACCCTGTGGCCTGGGAACATGACATCAGTGGATTCTAGAACCCTGTGGCCTGGGAACATGTCTGAGGTTTGATGGTGGAAACCTGTGGCTTGGCAACCTGACTAAGGTTTGATTCTGGAAGACTGTGGCCAGGAAGCATGATATCTGGTTGATTCTGGAAACTTGTGTCCTGGGAACATGACTGAGGTTTGTTTCTGGAAGCCTGTGCCCTGGGAACATGACTGAGGTTTGATTCTGGACACCTGTGTCCTGGGAACATGACTGAGGTTTGATGGTTGAAACCTGTGGCCCGCGAACATGACTCAGGTTTGATTCTGGAACCATGTGTCCTGGGAACATGACTGAGGTTTGATTTTGGAAACCTTTGGCCTGGGAAAATGACTGAGGTTTCATTGTGGAAACATGTGGCCTGGGATCATGACTGAGGTTTGATGGTGGAACACTCTGGCCTGGCAAAATGACTGAGGCTTGATTCTGGAACCCTGTGGCCCGGGAACATGAGAACGGTTTGATTCTGGAACCCTGTGGCCTTTAACATGACATCGGTGGATTCTGGAACCCTGTGGCCTGGGAACATGAGAACGGTTTGATTCTGGAACCCTGTGGCCTGGGAACATGAGTGAGGATTGATGGTGGAACCCTGTGGCCTGGCAACATGACTGAGGTTTGATACTGGAAGACTGTGGCCAGGAAACATGATATCGGGTTGATTCTGGAAACTTCTGTCCTGGGAACAAGACTGAGGTTTGATTCTGGAACCCTGTGTCCTGGGAATATGACAAAGGTTTGTTGCTGGAAGCCTGTTCCCTGGGTACATGACTGAGGTTTGATTCTGGACACCTGTGTCCTGGGAACATGAGTGATGTTTGATTGTTGAAACCTGTGGCCTGCGAACATGACTCAGGTTTGATTCTGGAACCATGTGTCCTGGGAATATGACTGAGGTTTGATTCTGGAAACCTTTGGCCTGAGAAAATGACTGAGGTTTCATTGTGGAAACATGTGGCCTGGGATCATGACTGAGGTTTGATGGTGGAACACTCTGGCCTGGCAAAATGACTGAGGCTTGATTAAGGAACCCTGTGACCCGGGAACGTGACTGAGGTTTGATGGCAGAAACCTGTGGCCTGGCAACATGACTGACGTTTGATTCTGGATCCCTGTGGCCTGGGAACATGACTGAGGCGTGATTCTGGAAAACTGTGGCCTGGGAACATGACATCTGTTTAGATTGTGGAATACTGTGCCCCGGGAACCTGACTGAGCCTTGGTTATGAAACCCTGTGGACTGGGAACATGACTGAGGTTTTATTCTGGAACCCTGTAGCCTGGGAACATAACTGAGGATTGATTCTGGAACCCTGTTGCCTGGGAACATGATACCGGTGGATTCTGTAACCCTCGGGACTGGGCATGTGACATCTGTTTAGATTGTGGAATACTGTGCCCCGGGAACCTGACTGAGCCTTGGTTCTGGAACCCTGTGGATTGGGAACATGACTGAGGTTTTATTCTAGAACCCTGTAGCCGGGAAACATAACTGAGGATTGATTCTCGAACCCTGTGGCCTGGGAACATGTCTGAGGTTTGATGGTGGAAACCTGTGGCTTGGCAACATGACTAAGGTTTGATTCTGGAAGACTGTGGCCAGGAAACATGATATCTGGTTGATTCTGGAAACTTGTGTCCTGGGAACATGACTGAGGTGTGTTTCTGGAAGCCTGTGCCCTGGGAACCTGACTGAGGTTTGATTCTGGACACCTGTGTCCTGGGAACATGACTGAGGTTTGATTTTGGAAACCTTTGGCCTGGGAAAATGACTGAGGTTTCATTGTGGAAACATGTGGCCTGGGATCATGACTGAGGTTTGATGGTGGAACACTCTGGCCTGGCAAAATGACTGAGGCTTGATTCTGGAACCCTGTGGCCCGGGAACATGAGAACGGTTTGATTCTGGAACCCTGTGGCCTTTAACATGACATCGGTGGATTCTGGAACCCTGTGGCCTGGGAACATGAGAACGGTTTGATTTTGGAACCCTGTGGCCTGGGAACATGAGTGAGGATTGATGGTGGAACCCTGTGGCCTGGCAACATGACTGAGGTTTGATACTGGAAGACTGTGGCCAGGAAACATGATATCGGGTTGATTCTGGAAACTTCTGTCCTGGGAACAAGACTGAGGTTTGATTCTGGAACCCTGTGTCCTGGGAATATGACAAAGGTTTGTTGCTGGAAGCCTGTTCCCTGGGTACATGACTGAGGTTTGATTCTGGACACCTGTGTCCTGGGAACATGAGTGATGTTTGATTGTTGAAACCTGTGGCCTGCGAACATGACTCAGGTTTGATTCTGGAACCATGTGTCCTGGGAATATGACTGAGGTTTGATTCTGGAAACCTTTGGCCTGAGAAAATGACTGAGGTTTCATTGTGGAAACATGTGGCCTGGGATCATGACTGAGGTTTGATGGTGGAACACTCTGGCCTGGCAAAATGACTGAGGCTTGATTCTGGAACCCTGTGGCCCGGGAACATGAGAACGGTTTGATTCTGGAACCCTGTGGCCTTTAACATGACATCGGTGGATTCTGGAACCCTGTGGCCTGGGAACATGAGAACGGTTTGATTCTGGAACCCTGTGGCCTGGGAACATGAGTGAGGATTGATGGTGGAACCCTGTGGCCTGGCAACATGACTGAGGTTTGATACTGGAAGACTGTGGCCAGGAAACATGATATCGGGTTGATTCTGGAAACTTCTGTCCTGGGAACAAGACTGAGGTTTGATTCTGGAACCCTGTGTCCTGGGAATATGACAAAGGTTTGTTGCTGGAAGCCTGTTCCCTGGGTACATGACTGAGGTTTGATTCTGGACACCTGTGTCCTGGGAACATGAGTGATGTTTGATTGTTGAAACCTGTGGCCTGCGAACATGACTCAGGTTTGATTCTGGAACCATGTGTCCTGGGAATATGACTGAGGTTTGATTCTGGAAACCTTTGGCCTGAGAAAATGACTGAGGTTTCATTGTGGAAACATGTGGCCTGGGATCATGACTGAGGTTTGATGGTGGAACACTCTGGCCTGGCAAAATGACTGAAGCTTGATTCTGGAACCCTGTGGCCCGGGAACGTGACTGAGGTTTGATGGCAGAAACCTGTGTCCTGGCAACATGACTGACGTTTGATTCTGGATCCCTGTGGCCTGGGAACATGACTGAGGCGTGATTCTGGAAAACTGTGGCCTGGGAACATGACATCTGTTTAGATTGTGGAATACTGTGCCCCGGGAACCTGACTGAGCCTTGGTTCTGGAACCCTTGGATTGGGAACATGACTGAGGTTTTATTCTAGAACCCTGTAGCCGGGAAACATAACTGAGGATTGATTCTTGAACCCTGTGGCCTGGGAACATGTCTGAGGTTTGATGGTGGAAACCTGTGGCTTGGCAACATGACTAAGGTTTGATTCTGGAAGACTGTGCCCAGGAAACATGATATCTGGTTGATTCTGGAAACTTGTGTCCTGGGAACATGACTGAGGTGTGTTTCTGGAAGCCTGTGCCCTGGGAACATGACTGAGGTTTGATTCTGGAACCATGTGTCCTGGGAACATGACTGAGGTTTGATTTTGGAAACCTTTGGCCTGGGAAAATGACTGAGGTTTCATTGTGGAAACATGTGGCCTGGGATCATGACTGAGGTTTGATGGTGGAACACTCTGGCCTGGCAAAATGACTGAGGCTTGATTCTGGAACCCTGTGGCCCGGGAACATGAGAACGGTTTGATTCTGGAACCCTGTGGCCTTTAACATGACATCGGTGGATTCTGGAACCCTGTGGCCTGGGAACATGAGAACGGTTTGATTCTGGAACCCTGTGGCCTGGGAACATGAGTGAGGATTGATGGTGGAGCCCTGTGGCCTGGCAACATGACTGAGGTTTGATAGTGGAAGACTGTGGCCAGGAAACATGATATCGGGTTGATTCTGGAAACTTCTGTCCTGGGAACAAGACTGAGGTTTGATTCTGGAACCCTGTGTCCTGGGAATATGACAAAGGTTTGTTGCTGGAAGCCTGTTCCCTGGGTACATGACTGAGGTTTGATTCTGGACACCTGTGTCCTGGGAACATGAGTGATGTTTGATTGTTGAAACCTGTGTCCTGCGATCATGACTCAGGTTTGATTCTGGAACCATGTGTCCTGGGAATATGACTGAGGTTTGATTCTAGAAACCTTTGGCCTGAGAAAATGACTGAGGTTTCATTGTGGAAACATGTGGCCTGGGATCATGACTGAGGTTTGATGGTGGAACACTCTGGCCTGGCAAAATGACTGAGGCTTGATTCAGGAACCCTGTGACCCGGGAACATGACTGAGGTTTGATGGCAGAAACCTGTGGCCTGGCAACATGACTGACGTTTGATTCTGGATCCCTGTGGCCTGGGAACATGACTGAGGCGTGATTCTGGAAAACTGTGGCCTGGGAACATGACATCTGTTTAGATTGTGGAATACTGTGCCCCGGGAACCAGACTGAGCCTTGGTTCTGAAACCCTGTGGACTGGGAACATGACTGAGGTTTTATTCTGGAACCCTGTACCCTGGGAACATAACTGAGGATTGATTCTGGAACCCTGTGGCCTGGGAACATGATACCGGTGGATTCTGGAACCCTGGGGACTGGGCATGTGACATCTGTTTAGATTGTGGAATACTGTGCCCCGGGAACCTGACTGAGCCTTGGTTCTGGAACCCTGTGGATTGGGAACATGACTGAGGTTTTATTCTAGAACCCTGTAGCCTGGAAACATAACTGAGGATTGATTCTCGAACCCTGTGGCCTGGGAACATGACATCGGTGGATTCTAGAACCCTGTGGCCTGGGAACATATCTGAGGTTTAATGGTGGAAACCTGTGGCTTGGCAACATGACTAAGGTTTGATTCTGGAAGACTGTGGCCAGGAAGCATGATATCTGGTTGATTCTGGAAACTTGTGTCCTAGGAACATGACTGAGGTTTGTTTCTGGAAGCCTGTGCCCTGGGAACATGACTGAGGTTTGATTCTGGACCCCTGTGTCCTGGGAACATGACTGAGGTTTGATGGTTGAAACCTGTGGCCCGCGAACATGACTCAGGTTTGATTCTGGAACCATGTGTCCTGGGAACATGACTGAGGTTTGATTTTGGAAACCTTTGGCCTGGGAAAATGACTGAGGTTTCATTGTGGAAACATGTGGCCTGGGATCATGACTGAGGTTTGATGGTGGAACACTCTGGCCTGGCAAAATGACTGAGGCTTGATTCTGGAACCCTGTGGCCCGGGAACATGAGAACGGTTTGATTCTGGAACCCTGTGGCCTTTAACATGACATCGGTGGATTCTGGAACCCTGTGGCCTGGGAACATGAGAACGGTTTGATTCTGGAACCCTGTGGCCTGGGAACATGAGTGAGGATTGATGGTGGAACCCTGTGGCCTGGCAACATGACTGAGGTTTGATACTGGAAGACTGTGGCCAGGAAACATGATATCGGGTTGATTCTGGAAACTTCTGTCCTGGGAACAAGACTGAGGTTTGATTCTGGAACCCTGTGTCCTGGGAATATGACAAAGGTTTGTTGCTGGAAGCCTGTTCCCTGGGTACATGACTGAGGTTTGATTCTGGACACCTGTGTCCTGGGAACATGAGTGATGTTTGATGGTTGAAACCTGTGGCCTGCGAACATGACTCAGGTTTGATTCTGGAACCATGTGTCCTGGGAATATGACTGAGGTTTGATTCTGGAAACCTTTGGCCTGAGAAAATGACTGAGGTTTCATTGTGGAAACATGTGGCCTGGGATCATGACTGAGGTTTGATGGTGGAACACTCTGGCCTGGCAAAATGACTGAGGCTTGATTCTGGAACCCTGTGGCCCGGGAACATGAGAACGGTTTGATTCTGGAACCCTGTGGCCTTTAACATGACATCGGTGGATTCTGGAACCCTGTGGCCTGGGAACATGAGAACGGTTTGATTCTGGAACCCTGTGGCCTGGGAACATGAGTGAGGATTGATGGTGGAACCCTGTGGCCTGGCAACATGACTGAGGTTTGATACTGGAAGACTGTGGCCAGGAAACATGATATCGGGTTGATTCTGGAAACTTCTGTCCTGGGAACAAGACTGAGGTTTGATTCTGGAACCCTGTGTCCTGGGAATATGACAAAGGTTTGTTGCTGGAAGCCTGTTCCCTGGGTACATGACTGAGGTTTGATTCTGGACACCTGTGTCCTGGGAACATGACTGAGGTTTGATGGTTGAAACCTGTGGCCTGCGAACATGACTCAGGTTTGATTCTGGAACCATGTGTCCTGGGAATATGACTGAGGTTTGATTCTGGAAACCTTTGGCCTGAGAAAATGACTGAGGTTTCATTGTGGAAACATGTGGCCTGGGATCATGACTGAGGTTTGATGGTGGAACACTCTGGCCTGGCAAAATGACTGAAGCTTGATTCTGGAACCCTGTGGCCCGGGAACGTGACTGAGGTTTGATGGCAGAAACCTGTGCCCTGGCAACATGACTGACGTTTGATTCTGGATCCCTGTGGCCTGGGAACATGACTGAGGCGTGATTCTGGAAAACTGTGGCCTGGGAACATGACATCTGTTTAGATTGTGGAATACTGTGCCCCGGGAACCTGACTGAGCCTTGGTTCTGGAACCCTGTGGATTGGGAACATGACTGAGGTTTTATTCTAGAACCCTGTAGCCGGGAAACATAACTGAGGATTGATTCTCGAACCCTGTGGCCTGGGAACATGTCTGAGGTTTGATGGTGGAAACCTGTGGCTTGGCAACATGACTAAGGATTGATTCTGGAAGACTGTGGCCAGGAAACATGATATCTGGTTGATTCTGGAAACTTGTGTCCTGGGAACATGACTGAGGTGTGTTTCTGGAAGCCTGTGCCCTGGGAACATGACTGAGGTTTGATTCTGGACACCTGTGTCCTGGGAACATGACTGAGGTTTGATTTTGGAAACCTTTGGCCTGGGAAAATGACTGAGGTTTCATTGTGGAAACATGTGGCCTGGGATCATGACTGAGGTTTGATGGTGGAACACTCTGGCCTGCCAAAATGACTGAGGCTTGATTCTGGAACCCTGTGGCCCGGGAACATGAGAACGGTTTGATTCTGGAACCCTGTGGCCTTTAACATGACATCGGTGGATTCTGGAACCCTGTGGCGTGGGAACATGAGAACGGTTTGATTCTGGAACCCTGTGGCCTGGGAACATGAGTGAGGATTGATGGTGGAACCCTGTGGCCTGGCAACATGACTGAGGTTTGATACTGGAAGACTGTGGCCAGGAAACATGATATCGGGTTGATTCTGGAAACTTCTGTCCTGGGAACAAGACTGAGGTTTGATTCTGGAACCCTGTGTCCTGGGAATATGACAAAGGTTTGTTGCTGGAAGCCTGTTCCCTGGGTACATGACTGAGGTTTGATTCTGGACACCTGTGTCCTGGGAACATGAGTGATGTTTGATTGTTGAAACCTGTGGCCTGCGAACA
>NW_028124254.1:0-43000 GCF_965194825.1 Balaenoptera physalus | reverse complement strand
TTGAGGTCCATATGTACAATGGAATATCACTCAGCCATGAAATCAATGTCATAAGGCTAGTAGCAGCATGATGAGTGGATTTAGGTACGACGATTCTAAGTGACATAAGTCACACAGAAAAGGACACTTCTCATAAGGTGTCACTTATAGAGGGAATGTAAAAACCGTTACACTTGAACTGAATTACAAAACAGAACAGAGTCACACATGCAGAAAACACACTATGGCTGCTTAAAGGGAAAGGTGAGGTGGGGTGATCCATAAAACAAGAGTTTCAAATTAGCTCAGATACCGTTCCATAAACCCAATATGTAACAGACAAGACCTACTCCTTGCTCAGAGAACTGGACTCAACACGCCCAATTCACCGCACAAGAATATATCTGACTAGTAATAATCTTAAAACCTATGTATTGATATCTCTCTGTTAGTGTGTCAAGTGGGTGTAAAGCGGCATAAACAGAGCCTTGAAAAGCAGTTAAACCCCATTATAAAAATAAATTACTTTTCAAAACCCATGAAACAAAGACAGTGAAAGAGAGAGAAATTCTTACACAATTCGTTCAGGGGCTGTGATGCAACCTGGTTTGACCATATCTAGACCCACAGCTGGATGAGACATAAGGGTGGACACTCTTGGGACTGAGAGGTTTGGTGAGGTTGGGTGAGCAAACGCAGACCCTTTAAAGTAATACTGCGTGCTACCCATCGCATGGGTCCCAAATCTCCAGGTTCAAGGGCATCTTCCTACATCGAAAACATGCATGAGTAACCCAGAAGATGGTACATCGTGTGATGGGGAAAGGTTTCTAAAACGCACCTCATTTCTCATCTCCTTGTGCTCGGGTTCCCCATTCCAGCCACTTTACTAGCAATCTCCCTACTTGGAGCATCAGCACCTTTAACCTCCTGTTCCGTACAGGTTGCAATTTGTCCTGAGGATGAACGGGAAGACGGGGAATCAATGAGAGACTAGCTCTTGGTGTTGGGACAGGCACAGGTCACTCTATTTTCCCATCAGGAAGAAGAATTAACCACAGGCTCAGCCTGCCCCCCGCAACCAGAACAGGGCCTGAAGCCATCCTGCGCTTTTGCTGCCAGCTCCCGAAAAAGCGAGTTGTAAAATGGAGCTTCAGGGCACTGCAATTCACAAACCTGCACAGTTATAAATGATAACTCTCGTCCACAAATATATTGAGGGAAGGCAAAGACGAGGAATTGAAATCAAGGCAGAATTGCAGGAAACAGATTTCAGGAGGTAGATTCGAATCGCCTTTAAAGCACATGAAAAGCGGCAAAGCGTTGACAATGATGCCCTTGGCCAAAAAGGGCGTATGCGTTTTTTCCTGAATATATTCAGGAAAAAACGCATACGCCCTTTTTGGCCAACCAAGCAACCTGGAAAGGCAAATCAGCGCTACAAAGAAGTCTCGCTTCCCATTGGTCAAAAGGGCCATGCTGAAAAAAGTGTCAAAACCAGAAATGCAGGACAGGCCATGGAGAAACGGGAGCCTTGCTACACTGATGGGCGGGATGTAAATTGCCAAGAGCCACTCTGGAGAAGTGTACGGTGTGTCCTGAAACATCTAAAAAACACAGCTTAGAGAGCATAGGGCACTTCCACGCATGGGGGTATAAAGTGGGAAAATTAAAAATCAGCAAGACACAAGCACCCCAAAGTTTAGGGCTGCTCTGTTGACAAGGACCTCCACTTCATTCCACCTTAAATATCCCAGGAAAGCGAAAAATGAATAAACAATTTGAGGTCCATATGTACAATGGAATATCACTCAGCCATGAAATCAATGTCATAAGGCTAGTAGCAGCATGATGAGTGGATTTAGGTACGACGATTCTAAGTGAAATAAGTCACACAGAAAAGGACACTTCTCATAAGGTGTCACTTATAGAGGGAATGTAAAAACCGTTACACTTGAACTGAATTACAAAACAGAACAGAGTCACACATGCAGAAAACACACTATGGCTGCTTAACGGGAAAGGTGAGGTGGGGTGATCCATAAAACAAGAGTTTCAAATTAGCTCAGATACCGTTCCATAAACCCAATATGTAACAGACAACACCTACTCCTTGCTCAGAGAACTGGACTCAACACGCCCGATTCACCGCACAAGAATATATCTGACTAGTAATAATCTTAAAACCTATGTATTGCTATCTCTCTGTTAGTGTGTCAAGTGGGTGTAAAGTGGCATAAACACAGCCGTGAAAAGCAGCTAAAACCCATTATAAAAATAAATTACTTTTCAAAACCCATGAAACAAAGACAGTGAAAGATAGAGAAATTCTTACACAATTCGTTCAGGGGCTGTGATGCAACCTGGATTGACCATATCTAGACCCACAGCTGGATGAGACATAAGGGTGGACACTCTTGGGGCTGAGAGTTTTGGTGAGGTTGGGTGAGCAAACGCAGACCCTTTAAAGTAATATTGCGTGCTACCCATCGCATGGGTCCCAAATCTCCAGGTTCAAGGGCATCTTCCTACATCGAAAACATGCATGAGAAACCCAGAAGATGGTACACCGTGTGATGGGGAAAGGTTTCTAAAACGCACCTCATTTCTCATCTCCTTGTGCTCGGGTTCGCCATTCCAGCCACTTTACTAGCAATCTCCCTACTTGGAGCATCAGCACCTTTAACCTCCTGTTCCGTACAGGTTGCAATTTGTCCTGAGGATGAACGGGAAGACGGGGAACCAATGAGAGACTAGCTCTTGGTGTTGGGACAGGCACAGGTCACTCTATTTTCCCATCAGGAAGAAGAATTAACCACAGGCTCAGCCTACCCCCGGAACCAGAACAGGGCCTGAAGCCATCCTGCGCTTTTGCGGCCAGCTCCCGAAAAAGCGAGTTGTAAAATGGAGCTTCAGGGCACTGCAATTCACAAACCTGCACAGTTATAAATGATAACTCTCGTCCACAAATATATTGAGGGAAGGCAAAGACGAAGAATTGAAATCAAGGCAGAATTGCAGGAAACAGATTTCAGGAGGTAGATTCGAATCGCCTTTAAGGCACATGAAAAGCGGCAAAACGTTGACAATGATGCCCTTGGCCAAAAAGGGCGTATGCGTTTTTTCCTGAATATATTCAGGAAAAAACGCATACGCCCTTTTTGGCCAACCAAGCAACCTGGAAAGGCAAATCAGCGCTACAAAGAAGTCTCGCTTCCCATCGGTCAAAAGGGCCATGCTGAAAAAAGTGTCAAAACCAGAAATGCAGGACAGGCCATGGAGAAATGGGAGCCTTGCTACACTGATGGGCGGGATGTAAATTGCCAACAGCCACTCTGGAGAAGTGTACGGTGTGTCCTGAAACATCTAAAAAACACAGCTTAGAGAGCATAGGGCACTTCCACGCATGGGGGTATAAAGTGGGAAAATTAAAAATCAGCAAGACACAAGCACCCCAAAGTTTAGGGCTGCTCTGTTGACAAGGACCTCCACTTCATTCCACCTTAAATATCCCAGGAAAGCGAAAAATGGATAAAAAATTGGAGGTCCATATGTACAATGGAATATCACTCAGCCATGAAATCAATGTCATAAGGCTAGTAGCAGCATGATGAGTGGATTTAGGTACGACGATTCTAAGTGACATAAGTCACACAGAAAAGGACACTTCTCATAAGGTGTCACTTATAGAGGGAATGTAAAAACCGTTACACTTGAACTGAATTACAAAACAGAACAGAGTCACACATGCAGAAAACACACTATGGCTGCTTAACGGGAAAGGTGAGGTGGGGTGATCCATAAAACAAGAGTTTCAAATTAGCTCAGATACCGTTCCATAAACCCAATATGTAACAGACAAGACCTACTCCTTGCTCAGAGAACTGGACTCAACACGCCCAATTCAGCGCACAAGAATATATCTGACTAGTAATAATCTTAAAACCTATGTATTGATATCTCTCTGTTAGTGTGTCAAGTGGGTGTAAAGCGGCATAAACACAACCGTGAAAAGCAGCTAAAACCCATTATAAAAATAAATTACTTTTCCAAACCCATGAAACAAAGACAGTGAAAGATAGAGAAATTCTTACACAAATCGTTCAGGGGCTGTGATGCAACCTGGATTGACCATATCTAGACCCACAGCTGGATGAGACATAAGGGTGGACACTCTTGGGGCTGAGAGTTTTGGTGAGGTTGGGTGAGCAAACGCAGACCCTTTAAAGTAATACTGCGTGCTACCCATCGCATGGGTCCCGAATCACCAGGTTCAAGGGCATCTTCCTACATCGAAAACATGCATGAGAAACCCAGAAGATGGTACACCGTGTGATGGGGAAAGGTTTCTAAAACGCACCTCATTTCTCATCTCCTTGTGCTCGGGTTCGCCATTCCAGCCACTTTACTAGCAATCTCCCTACTTGGAGCATCAGCACCTTTAACCTCCTGCTCTGTACAGGTTGCAATTTTTCCTGAGGATGAACGGGAAGACGGGGAACCAATGAGAGACTAGCTCTTGGTGTTGGGACAGGCACAGGTCACTCTATTTTCCCATCAGGAAGAGGAATTAACCACAGGCTCAGCCTGCCCCCCGGAACCAGAACAGGGCCTGAAGCCATCCTGCGCTTTTGCGGCCAGCTCCCGAAAAAGCGAGTTGTAAAATGGAGCTTCAGGGCACTGCAATTCACAAACCTGCACAGTTATAAATGATAACTCTCGTCCACAAATATATTGAGGGAAGGCAAAGACGAGTAATTGAAATCAAGGCAGAATTGCAGGAAACAGATTTCAGGAGGTAGATTCGAATGGCCTTTAAAGCACATGAAAAGCGGCAAAACGTTGACAATGATGCCCTTGGCCAAAAAGGGCGTATGCGTTTTTTCCTGAATATATTCAGGAAAAAACGCATACGCCCTTTTTGGCCAACCAAGCAACCTGGAAAGGCAAATCAGCGCTACAAAGAAGTCTCGCTTCCCATCGGTCAAAAGGGCCATGCTGAAAAAAGTGTCAAAACCAGAAATGCAGGACAGGCCATGGAGAAACGGGAGCCTTGCTACACTGATGGGCGGGATGTAAATTGCCAACAGCCACTCTGGAGAAGTGTACGATGTGTCCTGAAACATCTAAAAAACACAGCTTAGAGAGCATAGGGCACTTCCACGCATGG
Organism: Balaenoptera physalus; assembly: GCF_965194825.1. Lineage (NCBI taxonomy): Eukaryota > Metazoa > Chordata > Mammalia > Artiodactyla > Balaenopteridae > Balaenoptera > Balaenoptera physalus. Next base: position 37,851 of record NW_028124254.1, on the reverse strand, counting down.
GGGTATAAAGTGGGAAAATTAAAAATCAGCAAGAAACAAGCACCCCAAAGTTTAGGGCTGCTCTGTTGACAAGGACCTCCACTTCATTCCACCTTAAATATCCCAGGAAAGCGAAAAATAAATAAAAAATTTGAGGTCCATATGTACAATGGAATATCACTCAGCCATGAAATCAATGTCATAAGGCTAGTAGCAGCATGATGAGTGGATTTAGGTACGACGATTCTAAGTGAAATAAGTCACACAGAAAAGGACACTTCTCATAAGGTGTCACTTACAGAGGGAATGTAAAAACCGTTACACTTGAACTGAATTACAAAACAGAACAGAGTCACACATGCAGAAAACACACTATGGCTGCTTAACGGGAAAGGTGAGGTGGGGTGATCCATAAAACAAGAGTTTCAAATTAGCTCAGATACCGTTCCATAAACCCAATATGGAATAGACAAGACCTACTCCTTGCTCAGAGAACTGGACTCAACACGCCCGATTCAACGAACAAGAATATATCTGACTAGTAATAATCTTAAAACCTATGTATTGATATCTCTCTGTTAGTGTGTCAAGTGGGTGTAAAGTGGCATAAACACAGCCGTGAAAAGGAGCTAAACCTCATTATAAAAATAAATTACTTTTAAAAACCCATGAAAAAAAGACAGTGAAAGAGAGAGAAATTATTACACAATTCGTTCAGGCGCTGTGATGCAACCTGGATTGACCATATCTAGACCCACAGCTGGATGAGACATAAGGGTGGACACTCTTGGGGCTGAGAGGTTTGGTGAGGTTGGGTGAACAAACGCAGACCTTTTAAAGTAATACTGCGTGGTACCCATCGCATGGGTCCCAAATCTCCAGGTTCAAGGGCATCTTCCTACATCGAAAACATGCATGAGAAACCCAGAAGATGGCACACCGTGTGATGGGGAAAGGTTTCTAAAACGCAACTCTTTTCTCATCTCCTTGTGCTCGGGTTCGCCATTCCAGCCACTTTACTAGCAATCTCCCTACTTGGAGCATCAGCACCTTTAACCTCCTGTTCCGTACAGGTTGCAATTTGTCCTGAGGATGATTGGGAAGACGGGGAACCAATGAGAGACTAGCTCTTGTTGTTGGGACAGGCACAGGTCACTCTATTTTCCCATCAGGAAGAAGAATTAACCACAGGCTCAGCCTGCCCCCTGAACCAGAACAGGGCCTGAAGCCATCCTGCGCTTTTTGGGGCCAGCTCCCAAAAAAGCGAGTTGTAAAATGGAGCTTCAGGGCACTGCAATTCACAAACCTGAAGAGTTATAATTGATAACTCTCGTCCACAACTATATTGAGGGAAGGCAAAGACGAGGAATTGAAATCAAGGCAGAATTGCAGGAAACAGATTCCTGGAGGTAGATTCGAATCGCCTTTAAAGCACATGAAAAGCGGCAAAACTTTGACAATGATGCCCTTGGCCAAAAAGGGCGTATGCGTTTTTTCCTGAATATATTCAGGAAAAAACGCATACGCCCTTTTTGGCCAACCAAGCAACCTGGAAAGGCAAATCAGCGCTACAATGAAGTCTCGCTTCCCATCGGTCAAAAGGGCCATGCTGAAAAAAGTGTCAAAACCAGATATGCAGGACAGGCCATGGAGAAATGGGAGCCTTGCTACACTGATGGGCGGGATGTAAACTGCCAACAGCCACTCTGGAGAAGTGTACGGTGTGTCCTGAAACATCTAAAAAACACAGCTTAGAAAGCATAGGGCACTTCCACGCATGGATGTATAAATTGGAAAAATTAAAAATCAGCAAGACACAAGCACCCCAAAGTTTAGGGCTGCTCTTTTGACAAGGACCTCCACTTCATTCCACCTTAAATATCCCAGGAAAGCGAAAAATGGATAAAAAAGTTGTGGTCCTTATGTACAATGGAATATCACTCAGCCATGAAATCAATGTCATAAGTCTAGTAGCAGCATGATGAGTGGATTTAGGTATGACGATTCTAAGTGAAATAAGTCACACAGAAAAAGACACTTCTCATATGGTGTCACTTATAGAGGGAATGTAAAAACAGTTACACTTGAACTGAATGACAAAACAGAACAGAGTCACACATGCAGAAAACACACTATGGCTGCTTAACGGGAAAGGTGAGGTTGGGTGATACATAAAAGAAGAGTTTCAAATTAGCTCAGATACCGTTCCATAAACCCAATATGTAATAGACAAGACCTACTCCTTGCTCAGAGAACTGGACTCAACACGCCCGATTCACCGCACAAGAATATATCTGACTAGTAATAATCTTAAAACCTATGTATTGATATCTCTCTGTTAGTGTGTCAAGTGGGTGTAAAGCGGCATAAACACAGCCGTGAAAAGCAGATAAACCCCATTATAAAAATAAATTACTTTTAAAAACCCATGAAACAAAGACAGGGAAAGAGAGAGAAATTCTTACACAATTCGTTCAGGGGCAGTGATGCAACCTGGATTGACCATATCTAGACCCACAGCTGGATGAAACATAAGGGTGGACACTCTTGGGGCTGAGAGGTTTGGTGAGGTTGGGTGAGCAAACGCAGACCCTTTAAAGTAATACTGCGTGGTACCCATCGCATGGGTCCCAAATCTCCAGGTTCAAGGGCATCATCCTACTTCGAAAACATGCATGAGAAACCCAGAAGATGGTACACCGTGTGATGGGGAAAGGTTTCTAAAACGCACCTCATTTCTCATCTCCTTGTGCTCGGGTTCGCCATTCCAGCCACTTTACTAGCAATCTCCCTACTTGGAGCATCAGCACCTTTAACCTCCTGCTCTGTACAGGTTGCAATTTTTCCTGAGGATGAACGGGAAGACGGGGAACCAATGAGAGACTAGCTCTTGGTGTTGGGACAGGCACAGTTCACTCTATTTTGCCATCAGGAAGAAGAATTAACCACAGGCTCAGCCTGCCCCCCGGAACCAGAACAGGGCCTGAAGCCATCTGGCGCTTTTGCAGCCAGCTCCCAAAAAAGCGACTTGTAAAATGGAGGTTCAGGGCACTGCAATTCACAAACCTGCAGAGTTATAAATGATAACTCTCGTCCACAAATATATTGAGGGAAGGCAAACAAGAGGATTTGAAATCAAGGCAGAATTGCAGGAAACAGATTTCAGGAGGTAGATTCGAATCGCCTTTAAAGCACATGAAAAGCGGCAAAACGTTGACAATGATGCCCTTGGCCAAAAAGGGCGTATGCGTTTTTTCCTGAATATATTCAGGAAAAAACGTATACGCCCTTTTTGGCCAACCAAGCAACCTGGAAAGGCAAATCAGCGCTACAAAGAAGTCTCGCTTACCATCGGTCAAAAGGGCCATGCTGAAAAAAGTGTCAAAACCAGAAATGCAGGACAGGCCATGGAGAAATGGGAGCCTTGTTACACTGATGGGCGGGATGTAAATTGCCAACAGCCACTCTGGAGAAGTGTACGGTGTGTCCTGAAACATCTAAAAAACACAGCTTAGAGAGCATAGGGCACTTCCACGCATGGGGGTATAAAGAGGTAAAATTAAAAATCAGCAACACACAAGCACCCCAAAGTTTAGGGCTGCTCTGTTGACAAGGACCTCCACTTCATTCCACCTTAAATGTCCCAGGAAAGAGAAAAATGGATAAAAAAGTTGTGGTCCTTATGTAAAATGGAATATCACTCAGCCATGAAATCAATGTCATAAGGCTAGTAGCAGCATGATGAGTGGATTTATGTATGACGATTCTAAGTGAAATAAGTCACACAGAAAAGGGCACTTCTCATAAGGTGTCACTTATAGAGGGAATGTAAAAACCGTTACACTTGAACTGAATTACAAAACAGAACAGAGTCACACATGCAGAAAACACACTATGGCTGCTTAACGGGAAAGGTGAGGTGGGGTGATACATAAAACAAGAGTTTCAAATTAGCTCAGATACCGTTCCATAAACCCAATATGAAATAGACAAGACCTACTCCCTGCTGAGAGAACTGGACTCAACATGCCCGATTCACCGCACAAGAATACATCTGACTAGTAATAATCTTAAAACCTATGTATTGATATCTCTCTGTTAGTGTGTCAAGTGGGTGTAAAGCGGCATAAACACAGCCATGAAAAGCAGCTAAACCCCATTATAAAAATAAATTACTTTTAAAAACCCATGAAACAAAGACAGGGAAAGAGAGAGAAATTCTTACACAATTCGTTAAGGGGCTGTGATGCAACCTGGATTGACCATATCTAGACCCACAGCTGGATGAGACATAAGGGTGGACACTGTTGGGGCTGAGAGGTTTGGTGAGGTTGGGTGAGCAAACGCAGACCCTTTAAAGTAATACTGCGTGCTACCCATCGCATGGGTCCCAAATCTCCAGGTTCAAGGGCATCTTCCTACATCGAAAACATGCATGAGAATCCCAGAAGATAGTACACCGTGTGATGGGGAAAGGTTTCTAAAACGCACCTCATTTCTCATCTCCTTGTGCTCGGCTTCGCCATTCCAGCCACTTTACTAGCAATCTCCCTACTTGGAGCATCAGCACCTTTAACCTCCTGTTCCGTACAGGTTGCAATTTGTCCTGAGGATGAACGGGAAGACGGGGAACCAATGAGAGACTAGCTCTTGGTGTTGGGACAGGCGCAGGTCACTCTATTTTCCCATCAGGAAGAAGAATTAACCACAGGCTCAGCCTGCCCCCCGGAACCAGTACAGGACCTGAAGCCATCCTGCGCTTTTGCGGCCATCTCCCAAAAAAGCGAGTTGTAAAATGGAGCTTCAGGGCACTGCAATTCACAAACCTGCAGAGTTATAAATGATAACTCTCGTCCACAAATATATTGAGGGAAGGCAAAGAAGAGGATTTGAAATCAAGGCACAATTGCAGGAAAAAGATTTCAGGAGGTAGATTCGAATCGCCTTTAAAGCACATGAAAAGCGGCAAAACGTTGACAATGATGCCCTTGGCCAAAAAGGGCGTATGCGTTTTTTCCTGAATATATTCAGGAAAAAACGTATACGCCCTTTTTGGCCAACCAAGCAACCTGGAAAGGCAAATCAGCGCTACAAAGAAGTCTCGCTTACCATCGGTCAAAAGGGCCATGCTGAAAATAGTGTCAAAACCAGAAATGCAGGACAGGCCATGGAGAAATGGGAGCCTTGCTACACTGATGGGCGGGATGTAAATTGCCAACAGCCACTCTGGAGAAGGGTACGGTGTGTCCTGAAACATCTAAAAAACACAGCTTAGAGAGCATAGGGCACTTCCACGCATGGGGGGATAAAGTGGGAAAATTGAAAATCAGCAAGACACAAGCACCCCAAAGTTTAGGGCTGCTCTGTTGACAAGGACCTCCACTTCATTCCACCTTAAATATCCCAGGAAAGCGAAAAATGGATAAAAAAGTTGTGGTCCTTATGTAAAATGGAATATCACTTAGCCATGAAATCAATGTCATAAGGCTAGTAGCAGCATGATGAGTGGATTTAGGTATGACGATTCTAAGTGAAATAAGTCACACAGAAAAGGACACTTCTCATAAGGTGTCACTTATAGAGGGAATGTAAAAACCGTTACACTTGAACTGAATTACAAAACAGAACAGAGTCACACATGCAGAAAACACACTATGGCTGCTTAACGGGAAAGGTGAGGTGGGGTGATCCATAAAACAAGAGTTTCAAATTAGCTCAGATACCGTTCCATAAACCCAATATGTAATAGACAAGACCTACTCCTTGCTCAGAGAACTGGACTCAACACGCCCGATTCACTGCACAAGAATATATCTGACTAGTAATAATCTTAAAACCTATGTATTGATATCTCTCTGTTAGTGTGTCAAGTGGGTGTAAAGCGGCATAAACACAGCCGTGAAAAGCAGCTAAACCCCATTATAAAAATAAATTACTTTTAAAAACCCATGAAACAAAGACAGGGAAAGAGAGAGAAATTCTTACACAATTCGTTCAGGGGCTGTGATGCAACCTGGATAGACCATATCTAGACCCACAGCTGGATGAGACATAAGGGTGGACACTCTTGGGGCTGAGAGGTTTGGTGAAGTTGGGTGAGCAAACGCAGACCCTTTAAAGTAATACTGCTTGCTACCCGTCCCATGGGTCCCAAATCTCCGGGTTCAAGGGCATCTTCCTACATCGAAAACAGGCATGAGAAACCCTGAAGATGGTACACCATGTGATGGGGAAAGGTTTCTAAAACGCACCTCATTTCTCATCTCCTTGTGCTCGGGTTCGCCATTCCAGCCACTTTACTAGCAATCTCCCTACTTGGAGCATCAGCACCTTTAACCTCCTGTTCCGTACAGGTTGCAATTTGTCCTGAGGATGAATGGGAAGAAGGGGAACCAATGAGAGACTAGCTCTTGGTGTTGGGACAGGCACAGGTCACTCTATTTTCCCATCAGGAAGAAGAATTAACCACAGGCTCAGCCTGCCCCCTGGAACCAGAACAGGGCCGGAAGCCATCCTGGGCTTTTGCGGCCATCTCCCAAAAAAGCGAGTTGTAAAATGGAGCTTCAGGGCACTGCAATTCACAGACCTGCAGAGTTATAAATGATAACTCTCGTCCACAAATATATTGAGGGAAGGCAAAGAAGAGGATTTGAAATCAAGGCAGAACTGCAGGAAACAGATTTCAAGAGGTAGATTCGAATCGCCTTTAAAGCACATGAAAGGCAGCAAAATGTTGACAATGATGCCCTTGGCCAAAAAGGGCGTATGCGTTTTTTCCTGAATATATTCAGGAAAAAACGCATACGCCCTTTTTGGCCAACCAAGCAACCTGGAAAGGCAAATCAGCGCTACAAAGAAGTCTCGCTTCCCATCGGTCAAAAGGGCCATGCTGAAAAAAGTGTCAAAACCAGAAATGCAGGACAGGCCATGGAGAAATGGGAGCCTTGCTACACTGATGGGCGGGATGTAAATTGCCAACAGCCACTCTGGAGAAGTGTACGGTGTGTCCTGAAACAGCTAAAAAACACAGCTTAGAGAGCATAGGGCACTTCCACGCATGGGGGGATAAAGAGGGAAAATTGAAAATCAGCAAGACACAAGCACCCCAAAGTTTAGGGCTGCTCTGTTGACAAGGACCTCCACTTCATTCCACCTTAAATATCCCAGGAAAGCGAAAAATGGATCAAAAAGTTGTGGTCCTTATGTACAATGGAATATCACTCAGCCATGAAATCAATGTCATAAGGCTAGTAGCAGCATGATGAGTGGATTTATGTACGACGATTCTAAGTGACATAAGTCACACAGAAAAGGACACTTCTCATAAGGTGTCACTTATAGAGGGAATGTAAAAACCGTTACACTTGAACTGAATTACAAAACAGAACAGAGTCACACATGCAGAAAACACACTATGGCTGCTTAACGGGAAAGGTGAGGTGGGGTGATACATAAAAGAAGAGTTTCAAATTAACTCAGATACCATTCCATAAGCCCAATATGTAATAGACAAGACCTACTCCTTGCTCAGAGAACTGGACTCAACACGCCTGATTCACCACACAAGAATATAACTGACTAGTAATAATCTTAAAACCTATGTATTGATATCTCTCTGTTAGTGTGTCAAGTGGGTGTAAAGCGGCATAAACACAGCCGTCAAAAGCAGCTAAACCCCATTATAAAAATAAATTACTTTTAAAAACCCATGAAACAAAGACACGGAAAGAAAGAGAAATTCTTACACAAGTCGTTCAGGGGCTGTGATGCAACCTGGATTGACCATATCTAGACCCACAGCTGGATGAGACATAAGGGTGGACACTCTTGGGGCTGAGATGTTTGGTGAAGTTGGGTGAGCAAACCAGACCCTTTAAAGTAATACTGCGTGCTACCCGTCCCATGGGTCCCAAATCTCCAGGTTCAAGGGCATCTTCCTACATCGAAAACAGGCATGAGAAACCCAGAAGATGGTACACCGTGTGATTGGGAAAGTTTTCTAAAACGCACCTCATTTCTCATCTCCTTGTGCTCGGGTTGGCCATTCCAGCCACTTTACTAGCAATCTCCCTACGTGGAGCATCAGCACCTTTAACCTCCTGTTCCGTACAGGTTGCAATTTGTCCTGAGGATGAATGGGAAGAAGGGGAACCGATGAGAGACTAGCTCTTGGTGTTGGGACAGGCACAGGTCACTCTATTTTCCCATCAGGAAGAAGAATTAACCACAGGCTCAGCCTGCCCCTGGAACCAGAACAGGGCCGGAAGCCATCCTGCGCTTTTGCGGCCAGCTCCCAAAAAAGCGACTTGTAAAATGGAGCTTCAGGGCACTGCAATTCACAAACCTGCAGAGTTATAAATGATAACTCTCGTTCACAAATATATTGAGGGAAGGCAAAGAAGAGGATTTGAAATCAAGGCAGAATTGCAGGAAACAGATTTCAGGAGGTAGATTCGAATCGCCTTTAAAGCACATGAAAAGCGGCAAAACGTTGACAATGATGCCCTTGGCCAAAAAGGGCGTATGCGTTTTTTCCTGAATATATTCAGGAAAAAACGCATACGCCCTTTTTGGCCAACCAAGCAACCTGGAAAGGCAAATCAGCACTACAAAGAAGTCTCGCTTCCCATCGGTCAAAAGGGCCATGCTGAAAATAGTGTCAAAACCAGAAATGCAGGACAGGCCATGGAGAAATGGGAGCCTTGCTACACTGATGGGCGGGATGTAAATTGCCAACAGCCACTCTGGAGAAGGGTACGGTGTGTCCTGAAACATCTAAAAATCACAGCTTAGAGAGCATAGGGCACTTCCACGCATGGGGGGATAAAGTGTGAAAATTGAAAATCAGCAAGACACAAGCACCCCAAAGTTTAGGGCTGCTCTGTTGACAAGGACCTCCACTTCATTCCACCTTAAATATCCCAGGAAAGCGAAAAATGGATAAAAAAGTTGTGGTCCTTATGTACAATGGAATATCACTTAGCCATGAAATCAATGTCATAAGGCTAGTAGCAGCATGATGAGTGGATTTAGGTATGACGATTCTAAGTGAAATAAGTCACACAGAAAAGGACACTTCTCATAAGGTGTCACTTATACAGGGAATGTAAAAACCGTTACACTTGAACTGAATTACAAAACAGAACAGAGTCACACATGCAGAAAACACACTATGGCTGCTTAACGGGAAAGGTGAGGTGGGGTGATCCATAAAACAAGAGTTTCAAATTAGCTCAGATACCGTTCCATAAACCCAATATGTAATAGACAAGACCTACTCCTTGCTCAGAGAACTGGACTCAACACGCCCGATTCACTGCACAAGAATATATCTGACTAGTAATAATCTTAAAACCTATGTATTGATATCTCTCTGTTAGTGTGTCAAGTGGGTGTAAAGCGGCATAAACACAGCCGTGAAAAGCAGCTAAACCCCATTATAAAAATAAATTACTTTTAAAAACCCATGAAACAAAGACAGGGAAAGAGAGAGAAATTCTTACACAATTCGTTCAGGGGCTGTGATGCAACCTGGATAGACCATATCTAGACCCACAGCTGGATGAGACATAAGGGTGGACACTCTTGGGGCTGAGAGGTTTGGTGAAGTTGGGTGAGCAAACGCAGACCCTTTAAAGTAATACTGCTTGCTACCCGTCCCATGGGTCCCAAATCTCCGGGTTCAAGGGCATCTTCCTACATCGAAAACAGGCATGAGAAACCCTGAAGATGGTACACCATGTGATGGGGAAAGGTTTCTAAAACGCACCTCATTTCTCATCTCCTTGTGCTCGGGTTCGCCATTCCAGCCACTTTACTAGCAATCTCCCTACTTGGAGCATCAGCACCTTTAACCTCCTGTTCCGTACAGGTTGCAATTTGTCCTGAGGATGAATGGGAAGAAGGGGAACCAATGAGAGACTAGCTCTTGGTGTTCGGACAGGCACAGGTCACTCTATTTTCCCATCAGGAAGAAGAATTAACCACAGGCTCAGCCTGCCCCCTGGAACCAGAACAGGGCCGGAAGCCATCCTGGGCTTTTGCGGCCATCTCCCAAAAAAGCGAGTTGTAAAATGGAGCTTCAGGGCACTGCAATTCACAGACCTGCAGAGTTATAAATGATAACTCTCGTCCACAAACATATTGAGGGAAGGCAAAGAAGAGGATTTGAAATCAAGGCAGAACTGCAGGAAACAGATTTCAAGAGGTAGATTCGAATCGCCTTTAAAGCACATGAAAGGCAGCAAAATGTTGACAATGATGCCCTTGGCCAAAAAGGGCGTATGCGTTTTTTCCTGAATATATTCAGGAAAAAACGCATACGCCCTTTTTGGCCAACCAAGCAACCTGGAAAGGCAAATCAGCGCTACAAAGAAGTCTCGCTTCCCATCGGTCAAAAGGGCCATGCTGAAAAAAGTGTCAAAACCAGAAATGCAGGACAGGCCATGGAGAAATGGGAGCCTTGCTACACTGATGGGCGGGATGTAAATTGCCAACAGCCACTCTGGAGAAGTGTACGGTGTGTCCTGAAACATCTAAAAAACACAGCTTAGAGAGCATAGGGCACTTCCACGCATGGGGGGATAAAGAGGGAAAATTGAAAATCAGCAAGACACAAGCACCCCAAAGTTTAGGGCTGCTCTGTTGACAAGGACCTCCACTTCATTCCACCTTAAATATCCCAGGAAAGCGAAAAATGGATCAAAAAGTTGTGGTCCTTATGTACAATGGAATATCACTCAGCCATGAAATCAATGTCATAAGGCTAGTAGCAGCATGATGAGTGGATTTATGTACGACGATTCTAAGTGACATAAGTCACACAGAAAAGGACACTTCTCATAAGGTGTCACTTATAGAGGGAATGTAAAAACCGTTACACTTGAACTGAATTACAAAACAGAACAGAGTCACACATGCAGAAAACACACTATGGCTGCTTAACGGGAAAGGTGAGGTGGGGTGATACATAAAAGAAGAGTTTCAAATTAGCTCAGATACCGTTCCATAAGCCCAATATGTAATAGACAAGACCTACTCCTTGCTCAGAGAACTGGACTCAACACGCCTGATTCACCACACAAGAATATAAATGACTAGTAATAATCTTAAAACCTATGTATTGATATCTCTCTGTTAGTGTGTCAAGTGGGTGTAAAGCGGCATAAACACAGCCGTCAAAATCAGCTAAACCCCATTATAAAAATAAATTACTTTTAAAAACCCATGAAACAAAGACACGGAAAGAAAGAGAAATTCTTACACAAGTCGTTCAGGGGCTGTGATGCAACCTGGATTGACCATATCTAGACCCACAGCTGGATGAGACATAAGGGTGGACACTCTTGGGGCTGAGATGTTTGGTGAAGTTGGGTGAGCAAACCAGACCCTTTAAAGTAATACTGCGTGCTACCCATCCCATGGGTCCCAAATCTCCAGGTTCAAGGGCATCTTCCTACATCGAAAACAGGCATGAGAAACCCAGAAGATGGTACACCGTGTGATGGGGAAAGGTTTCTAAAACGCACCTCATTTCTCATCTCCTTGTGCTCGGGTTCGCCATTCCAGCCACTTTACTAGCAATCTCCCTACTTGGAGCCTCAGCACCTTTAACCTCCTGTTCCGTACAGGTTGCAATTTGTCCTGAGGATGAACGGGAAGACGGGGAACCAATGAGAGACTAGGTCTTGGTGTTGGGACAGCACAGGTCACTCTATTTTCCCATCAGGAAGAAGAATTAACCACAGGCTCAGCCTGCCCCCCGGAACCAGAACAGGGCCTGAAGCCATCCTGCGCTTTTGCGGCCAGCTCCCAAAAAAACGACTTGTAAAATGGAGCTTCAGGGCACTGCAATTCACAAACCTGCAGAGTTATAAATGATAACTCTCGTCCACAAATATATTGAGGGAAGGCAAAGAAGAGGATTTGAAATCAAGGCAGAATTGCAGGAAACTGATTTCAGGAGGTAGATTCGAATCGCCTTTAAAGCACATGAAAAGCGGCAAAACGTTGACAATGATGCCTTTGGCCAAAAAGGGCGTATGCGTTTTTTCCTGAATATATTCAGGAAAAAACGCATACGCCCTTTTTGGCCAACCAAGCAACCTGGAAAGGCAAATCAGCGCTACAAAGAAGTCTCGCTTCCCATCGGTCAAAAGGGCCATGCTGAAAAAAGTGTCAAAACCAGAAATGCAGGACAGGCCATGGAGAAATGGGAGCCTTGCTACACTGATGGGCGGGATGTAAATTGCCAACAGCCACTCTGGAGAAGTGTACGGTGTGTCCTGAAACATCTAAAAAACACAGCTTAGAGAGCATAGGGCATTTCCACGCATGGGGGGATAAAGAGGGAAAATTGAAAATCAGCAAGACACAAGCACCCCAAAGCTTAGGGCTGCTCTGTTGACAAGGACCTCCACTTCATTCCACCTTAAATATCCCAGGAAAGCGAAAAATGGATAAAAAAGTTGTGGTCCTTATGTACAATGGAATATCACTCAGCCATGAAATCAATGTCATAAGGCCAGTAGCAGCATGATGAGTGGATTTATGTACGACGATTCTAAGTGAAATAAGTCACACAGAAAAGGACACTTCTCATAAGGTGTCACTTATAGAGGGAATGTAAAAACCGTTACACTTGAACTGAATTACAAAACAGAACAGAGTCACACATGCAGAAAACACACTATGGCTGCTTAACGGGAAAGGTGAGGTGGGGTGATACATAAAACAAGAGTTTCAAATTAGCTCAGATACCGTTCCATAAGCCCAATATGTAATAGACAAGACCTACTCCTTGCTCAGAGAACTGGACTCAACACGCCTGATTCACCACACAAGAATATATCTGACTAGTAATAATCTTAAAACCTATGTATTGATATCTCTCCGTAAGTGTGTCAAGTGGGTGTAAAGCGGCATAAACACAGCCGTGAAAAGCAGCTAAACCCCATTATAAAAATAAATTACTTTTAAAAACCCATGAAACAAAGACAGGGAAAGAAAGAGAAATTCTTACACAAGTCGTTCATGGGCTGTGATGCAACCTGGATTGACCATATCTAGACCCACAGCTGGATGAGACATAAGGGTGGACACTCTTGGGGCTGAGAGGTTTGGTGAAATTGGGTGAGCAAACGCAGACCCTTTAAAGTAATACTGCTTGCTACCCGTCCCATGGGTCCCAAAACTCTGGGTTCAAGGGCATCTTCCTACATCGAAAACAGGCATGAGAAACCATGAAGATGGTACACCATGTGATGGGGAAAGGTTTCTAAAACGCACCTCATTTCTCATCTCCTTGTGCTCGGGTTCGCCATTCCAGCCACTTTACTAGCAATCTCCCTACTTGGAGCATCAGCACCTTTAACCTCCTGTTCCGTACAGGTTGCAATTTGTCCTGAGGATGAATGGGAAGTAGGGGAACCGATGAGAGACTAGCTCTTGGTGTTGGGACAGGCACAGGTCACTCTATTTTCCCATCAGGAAGAAGAATTAACCACAGGCTCAGCCTGCCCCCTGGAACCAGAACAGGGCCGGAAGCCATCCTGCGCTTTTGCGGCCAGCTCCCAAAAAAGCGAGTTGTAAAATGGAGCTTCAGGGCACTGCAATTAACAAACCTGCAGAGTTATAAATGATAACTCTCGTCCACAAATATATTGAGGGAAGGCAAAGAAGAGGATTTGAAATCAAGGCAGAATTGCAGGAAACAGATTTCAGGAGGTAGATTCGAATCGACTTTAAAGCACATGAAAAGCGGCAAAACGTTGACAATGATGCCCTTGGCCAAAAAGGGCGTATGCGTTTTTTCCTGAATATATTCAGGAAAAAACGCATACGCCCTTTTTGGCCAACCAAGCAACCTGGAAAGGCAAATCAGCGCTACAAAGAAGTCTCGCTTCCCATCGGTCAAAAGGGCCATGCTGAAAAAAGTGTCAAAACCAGAAATGCAGGACAGGCCATGGAGAAATGGGAGCCTTGCTACACTGATGGGCGGGATGTAAATTGCCAACAGCCACTCTGGAGAAGTGTACGGTGTGTCCTGAAACATCTAAAAAACACACCTTAGAGAGCATAGGGCACTTCCACGCATGGGGGGATAAAGTGGGAAAATTGAAAATCAGCAAGACACAAGCACCCCAAAGTTTAGGGCTGCTCTGTTGACAAGGACCTCCACTTCATTCCACCTTAAATATCCCAGGAAAGCGAAAAATGGATAAAAAAGTTGTGGTCCTTATGTACAATGGAATATCACTCAGCCATGAAATCAATGTCATAAGGCTAGTAGCAGCATGATGAGTGGATTTAGGTACGACGATTCTAAGTGAAATAAGTCACACAGAAAAGGACACTTCTCATAAGGTGTCACTTATAGAGGGAAAGTAAAAACCGTTACACTTGAACTGAATTACAAAACAGAACAGAGTCACACATGCAGAAAACACACTATGGCTGCTTAACGGGAAAGGTGAGGTGGGGTGATACATAAAACAAGAGTTTCAAATTAGCTCAGATACCGTTCCATAAACCCAATATGTAATAGACAAGACCTACTCCTTGCTCAGAGAACTGGACTCAACACGCCCGATTCACCGCACAAGAATATATCTGACTAGTAATAATCTTAAAACCTATGTATTGATATCTCTCTGTTAGTGTGTCAAGTGGGTGTAAAGCGATATAAACACAGCCGTGAGAAGCTGCTAAACCCCATTATAAAAATAAATTACTTTTAAAAACCCATGAAACAAAGACAGGGAAAGAGAGAGAAATTCTTACACAATTAGTTCAGGGGCTGTGATGCAACCTGGATTGACCATATCTAGACCCACAGCTGGATGAGACATAAGGGTGGACACTCTTGGGGCTGAGAGGTGTGGTGAGGTTGGGTGAGCAAACGCAGACCCTTTAAACTAATACTGCGTGCTACCCGTCGCATGGGTCCCAAATCTCCAGGTTCAAGGGCATCTTCCTACATCGAAAACATGCATGAGAAACCCAGAAGATGGTAAACCGTGTGATGGGGAAAGGTTTCTAAAACGCACCTCATTTCTCATCTCCTTGTGCTCGGGTTCGCCATTCCAGCCACTTTACTAGCAATCTCCCTACTTGGAGCATCAGCACCTTTAACCTCCTGTTCCGTACAGGTTGCAATTTGTCCTGAGGATGAACGGGAAGACGGGGAACCAATGAGAGACTAGCTCTTGGTGTTGGGACAGGCACAGGTCACTCTATTTTCCCATCAGGAAGAAGAATTAACCTCAGGCTCAGCCTGCCCCCCGGAACCAGAACAGGGCCTGAAGCCATCCTGCGCTTTTGCGGCCAGCTCCCAGAAAAGCGACTTGTAAAATGGAGCTTCAGGGCACTGCAATTCACAAACCTGCACAGTTATAAATGATAACTCTCGTCCACAAATATATTGAGGGAAGGCAAAGAAGAGGATTTGAAATCAAGGCAGAATTGCAGGAAACAGATTTCAGGAGATAGATTCGAATCGCCTTTAAAGCACATGAAAAGCGGCAAAACGTTGACAATGATGCCCTTGGCCAAAAAGGGCGTATGCGTTTTTTCCTGAATATATTCAGGAAAAAACGCATACGCCCTTTTTGGCCAACCAAGCAACCTGGAAAGGCAAATCAGCGCTACAAAGAAGTCTCGCTTCCCATCGGTCAAAAGGGCCATGCTGAAAAAAGTGTCAAAACCAGAAATGCAGGACAGGCCATGGAGAAATGGGAGCCTTGCTACACTGATGGGCGGGATGTAAATTGCCAACAGCCACTCTGGAGAAGTGTACGGTGTGTCCTGAAACATCTAAAAAACACATGTTAGAGAGCATAGGGCACTTCCACGCATGGGGGGATAAAGTGGGAAAATTGAAAATCAGCAAGACACAAGCACCCCAAAGTTTAGGGCTGCTCTGTTGACAAGGACCTCCACTTCATTCCACCTTAAATATCCCAGGAAAGCGAAAAATGGATCAAAAAGTTGTGGTCCTTATGTACAATGGAATATCACTCAGCCATGAAATCAATGTCATAAGGCTAGTAGCAGCATGATGAGTGGATTTAGGTATGACAATTCTAAGTGAAATAAGTCACACAGAAAAGGGCACTTCTCATAAGGTGTCACTTATAGAGGGAATGTAAAAACCGTTACACTTGAACTGAATTACAAAACAGAACAGAGTCACACATGCAGAAAACACACTATGGCTGCTTAACGGGAAAGGTGAGGTGGGGTGATACATAAAAGAAGAGTTTCAAATTAGCTCAGATACCGTTCCATAAGCCCAATATGTAATAGACAAGACCTACTCCTTGCTCAGAGAACTGGACTCAACACGCCTGATTCACCACACAAGAATATAACTGACTAGTAATAATCTTAAAACCTATGTATTGATATCTCTCTGTTAGTGTGTCAAGTGGGTGTAAAGCGGCATAAACACAGCCGTCAAAAGCAGCTAAACCCCATTATAAAAATAAATTACTTTTAAAAACCCATGAAACAAAGACACGGAAAGAAAGAGAAATTCTTACACAAGTCGTTCAGGGGCTGTGATGCAACCTGGATTGACCATATCTAGACCCACAGCTGGATGAGACATAAGGGTGGACACTCTTGGGGCTGAGATGTTTGGTGAAGTTGGGTGAGCAAACCAGACCCTTTAAAGTAATACTGCGTGCTACCCGTCCCATGGGTCCCAAATCTCCAGGTTCAAGGGCATCTTCCTACATCGAAAACAGGCATGAGAAACCCAGAAGATGGTACACCGTGTGATGGGGAAATGTTTCTAAAACGCACCTCATTTCTCATCTCCTTGTGCTCGGGTTCGCCATTCCAGCCACTTTACTAGCAATCTCCCTACTTGGAGCCTCAGCACCTTTAACCTCCTGTTCCGTACAGGTTGCAATTTGTCCTGAGGATGAACGGGAAGACGGGGAACCAATGAGAGACTAGCTCTTGGTGTTGGGACAGCACAGGTCACTCTATTTTCCCATCAGGAAGAAGAATTAACCACAGGCTCAGCCTGCCCCCCGGAACCAGAACAGGGCCTGAAGCCATCCTGCGCTTTTGCGGCCAGCTCCCAAAAAAACGACTTGTAAAATGGAGCTTCAGGGCACTGCAATTCACAAACCTGCACAGTTATAAATGATAACTCTCGTCCACAAATATATTGAGGGAAGGCAAAGACGAGGAATTGAAATCAAGGCAGAATTGCAGGAAACAGATTTCAGGAGGTAGATACGAATCGCCTTTAAAGCACATGAAAAGCGGCAAAACGTTGACAATGATGCCCTTGGCCAAAAAGGGCGTATGCGTTTTTTCCTGAATATATTCAGGAAAAAACGCATACGCCCTTTTTGGCCAACCAAGCAACCTGGAAAGGCAAATCAGCGCTACAAAGAAGTCTCGCTTCCCATCGGTCAAAAGGGCCATGCTGAAAAAAGTGTCAAAACCAGAAATGCAGGACAGGCCATGGAGAAATGGGAGCCTTGCTACTCTGATGGGCGGGATGTAAATTGCCAACAGCCACTCTGGAGAAGTGTACGGTGTGTCCTGAAAAATCTAAAAAACACAGCTTAGTGAGCATAGGGCACTTCCACGCATGGGGGTATAAAGTGGGAAAATTAAAAATCAGAAAGACACAAGCACCCCCAAGTTTAGGGCTGCTCTGTTGACAAGGACCTCCACTTCATTCCACCTTAAATATCCCAGGAAAGCGAAAAATGGATAAAAAATTGGAGGTCCATATGTACAATGGAATATCACTCAGCCATGAAATCAATGTCATAAGGCTAGTAGCAGCATGATGAGTGGATTTAGGTACGACGATTCTAAGTGAAATAAGTCACACAGAAAAGGACACTTCTCATAAGGTGTCACTTATAGAGGGAATGTAAAAACCGTTAAACTTGAACTGAATTACAAAACAGAACAGAGTCACACATGCAGAAAACACACTATGGCTGCTTAACGGGAAAGGTGAGGTGGGGTGATCCATAAAACAAGAGTTTCAAATTAGCTCAGATACCGTTCCATAAACCCAATATGTAACAGACAAGACCTACTCCTTGCTCAGAGAACTGGACTCAATACGCCCGATTCACCGCACAAGAATATATCTGACTAGTAATAATCTTAAAACCTATGTATTGATATCTCTCTGTTAGTGTGTCAAGTGGGTGTAAAGCGGCATAAACACAGCCGTGAAAAGCAGCTAAACCCCATTATAAAAATAAATTACTTTTCAAAACCCATGAAACAAAGACAGTGAAAGAGAGAGAAATTCTTACACAATTCGTTCAGGGGCTGTGATGCAACCTGGATTGACCATATCTAGACCCACAGCTGGATGAGACATAAGGGTGGACACTCTTGGTGCTGAGAGGTGTGGTGAGGTTCGGTGAGCAAACACAGACCCTTTAAAGTAATACTGCGTGCTACCCATCGCATGGGTCCCAAATCTCCAGGTTCAAGGGCATCTTCCTACATCGAAAACATGCATGAGAAACCCAGAAGATGGTACACCGTGTGATGGGGAAAAGTTTCTAAAACGCACCTCATTTCTCATCTCCTTGTGCTCGGGTTCGCCATTCCAGCCACTTTACTAGCAATCTCCCTACTTGGAGCATCAGCACCTTTAACCTCCTGTTCCGTACAGGTTGCAATTTGTCCTGAGGATGAACGGGAAGATGGGGAACCAATGAGAGACTAGCTCTTGGTGTTGGGACAGGCACATGTCACTCTATTTTCCCATCAGGAAGAAGAATTAACCACAGGCTCAGCCTGCCCCCCGGAACCAGAACAGGGCCTGAAGCCATCCTGCTCTTTTGCGGCCATCTCCCGAAAAAGCAAGTTGTAAAATGGAGCTTCAGGGCACTGCAATTCACAAACCTGCACAGTTATAAATGATAACTCTCGTCCACAAATATATTGAGGGAAGGCAAAGACGAGGAATTGAAATCAAGGCAGAATTGCAGGAAACAGATTTCAGGAGGTAGATACGAATCGCCTTTAAAGCACATGAAAAGCGGCAAAACGTTGACAATGATGCCCTTGGCCAAAAAGGGCGTATGCGTTTTTTCCTGAATATATTCAGGAAAAAACGCATACGCCCTTTTTGGCCAACCAAGCAACCTGGAAAGGCAAATCAGCGCTACAAAGAAGTCTCGCTTCCCATCGGTCAAAAGGGCCATGCTGAAAAAAGTGTCAAAACCAGAAATGCAGGACAGGCCATGGAGAAATGGGAGCCTTGCTACTCTGATGGGCGGGATGTAAATTGCCAACAGCCACTCTGGAGAAGTGTACGGTGTGTCCTGAAAAATCTAAAAAACACAGCTTAGAGAGCATAGGGCACTTCCACGCATGGGGGTATAAAGTGGGAAAATTAAAAATCAGCAAGACACAAGCACCCCCAAGTTTAGGGCTGCTCTGTTGACAAGGACCTCCACTTCATTCCACCTTAAATATCCCAGGAAAGCGAAAAATGGATAAAAAATTGGAGGTCCATATGTACAATGGAATATCACTCAGCCATGAAATCAATGTCATAAGGCTAGTAGCAGCATGATGAGTGGATTTAGGTACGACGATTCTAAGTGAAATAAGTCACACAGAAAAGGACACTTCTCATAAGGTGTCACTTATAGAGGGAATGTAAAAACCGTTACACTTCAACTGAATTACAAAACAGAACAGAGTCACACATGCAGAAAACACACTATGGCTGCTTAACGGGAAAGGTGAGGTGGGGTGATCCATAAAACAAGAGTTTCAAATTAGCTCAGATACCGTTCCATAAACCCAATATGTAACAGACAAGACCTACTCCTTGCTCAGAGAACTGGACTCAATACGCCCGATTCACCGCACAAGAATATATCTGACTAGTAATAATCTTAAAACCTATGTATTGATATCTCTCTGTTAGTGTGTCAAGTGGGTGTAAAGCGGCATAAACACAGCCGTGAAAAGCAGCTAAACCCCATTATAAAAATAAATTACTTTTCAAAACCCATGAAACAAAGACAGTGAAAGAGAGAGAAATTCTTACACAATTCGTTCAGGGGCTGTGATGCAACCTGGATTGACCATATCTAGACCCACAGCTGGATGAGACATAAGGGTGGACACTCTTGGGGCTGAGAGGTGTGGTGAGGTTGGGTGAGCAAACGCAGACCCTTTAAAGTAATACTGCGTGCTACCCATCGCATGGGTCCCAAATCTCCAGGTTCAAGGGCATCTTCCTACATCGAAAACATGCATGAGAAACCCAGAAGATGGTACACCATGTGATGGGGAAAGGTTTCTAAAACGCACCTCATTTCTCATCTCCTTGTGCTCGGGTTCGCCATTCCAGCCACTTTACTAGCAATCTCCCTACTTGGAGCATCAGCACCTTTAACCTCCTGTTCCGTACAGGTTGCAATTTGTCCTGAGGATGAACGGGAAGACGGGGAACCAATGAGAGACTAGCTCTTGGTGTTGGGACAGGCACAGGTCACTCTATTTTCCCATCAGGAAGAAGAATTAACCACAGGCTCAGCCTGCCCCCCGGAACCAGAATAGGGCCTGAAGCCATCCTGCGCTTTTGCGGCCAGCTCCCGAAAAAGCGAGTTGTAAAATGGAGCTTCAGGGCACTGCAATTCACAAACCTGCACAGTTATAAATGATAACTCTCGTCCACAAATATATTGAGGGAAGGCAAAGACGAGGAATTGAAATCAAGGCAGAATTGCAGGAAACAGATTTCAGGACGTAGATTCGAATCGCCTTTAAAGCACATGAAAAGGGGCAAAACGTTGACAATGATGCCCTTGGCCAAAAAGGGCGTATGCGTTTTTTCCTGAATATATTCAGGAAAAAACGCATACGCCCTTTTTGGCCAACCAAGCAACCTGGAAAAGCAAATCAGCGCTACAAAGAAGTCTCGCTTCCCATCGGTCAAAAGGGCCATGCTGAAAAAAGTGTCAAAACCAGAAATGCAGGACAGGCCATGGAGAAATGGGAGCCTTGCTACAGTGATGGGCGGGATGTAAATTGCCAACAGCCACTCTGGAGAAGTGTACGGTGTGTCCTGAAACATCTAAAAAACACAGCTTAGAGAGCATAGGGCACTTCCACGCATGGGGGTATAAAGTGGGAAAATTAAAAATCAGCAAGACACAAGCACCCCCAAGTTTAGGGCTGCTCTGTTGACAAGGACCTCCACTTCATTCCACCTTAAATATCCCAGGAAATCGAAAAATGGATAAAAAATTGGAGGTCCATATGTACAATGGAATATCACTCAGCCATGAAATCAATGTCATAAGGCTAGTAGCAGCATGATGAGTGGATTTAGGTAAGACGATTCTAAGTGAAATAAGTCCCACAGAAAAGGACACTTCTCATAAGGTGTCACTTATAGAGGGAATGTAAAAACCGTTACATTTCAACTGAATTACAAAACAGAACAGAGTCACACATGCAGAAAACACACTATGGCTGCTTAACGGGAAAGGTGAGGTGGGGTGATACATAAAACAAGAGTTTCAAATTAGCTCAGATACTGTTCCATAAATCCAATATGTAACAGACAAGACCTACTCCTTGCTCAGAGAAATGGACTCAACACGCCCGATTCACCGCACAAGAATATATCTGACTAGTAATAATCTTAAAACCTATGTATTGATATCTCTCTGTTAGTGTGTCAAGTGGGTGTAAAGCGGCATAAACACAGCCGTGAAAAGCAGCTAAACCCCATTATAAAAATAAATTACTTTTCAAAACCCATGAAACAAAGACAGTGAAAGAGAGAGAAATTCTTACACAATTCGTTCAGGGGCTGTGATGCAACCTGGATTGACCATACCTGGACCCACAGCTGGATGAGACATAAGGGTGGACACTCTTGGGGCTCAGAGGTGTGGTGAGGTTGGGTGAGCAAACGCAGACCCTTTAAAGTAATACTGCGTGCTACCCATCGCATGGGTCCCAAATCTCCAGGTTCAAGGGCATCTTCCTACATCGAAAACATGCTTGAGAAACCCAGAAGATGGTACACCGTGTGATGGGGAAAGGTTTCTAAAACGCACCTCATTTCACATCTCCTTGTGCTCGGGTTCGCCATTCTAGCCACTTTACTAGCAATCTCCCTATGTGGAGCATCAGCACCTTTAACCTCCTGTTACGTACAGGTTGCAATTTGTCCTGAGGATGAACGGGAAGACGGGGAACCAATGAGAGACTAGCTCTTGGTGTTGGGACAGGCACAGGTCACTCTATTTTCCCATCAGGAAGAAGAATTAACCACAGGCTCAGCCTGCCCCCCGGAACAAGAACAGGGCCTGAAGCCATCCTGCGCTTTTGCGGCCAGCTCCCGAAAAAGCGAGTTGTAAAATGGAGCTTCAGGGCACTGCAATTCACAAACCTGCACAGTTATAAATGATAACTCTCGTCCACAAATATATTGACGGAAGGCAAAGAAGAGGATTTGAAATCAAGGCAGAATTGCAGGAAACAGATTTCAGGAGGTAGATTCGAATCGCCTTTAAGGAACATGAAAAGCGGCAAAACGTTGACAATGATGCCCTTGGCCAAAAAGGGCGTATGCGTTTTTTCCTGAATATATTCAGGAAAAAACGCATACGCCCTTTTTGGCCAACCAAGCAACCTGGAAAGGCAAATCAGCGCTACAAAAAAGTCTCGCTTCCCATCGGTCAAAAGGGCCATGCTGAAAAAAGTGTCAAAACCAGAAATGCAGGACAGGCCATGAAGAAATGGGAGCCTTGCTACACTGATGGGCGGGATGTAAATTGCCAACAGCCACTCTGGAGAAGTGTACGGTGTGTCCTGAAACATATAAAAAACACAGCTTAGAGAGCATAGGGCACTTCCACGCATGGGGGTATAAAGTGGGAAAATTAAAAATCAGCAAGACACAAGCACCCCAAAGTTTAGGGCTGCTCTGTTGAAAAGGTCTCCACTTCATTCCACCTTAAATATCCCAGGAAAGCGAAAAATGGATAAAAAATTTGAGGTCCATATGTACAATGGAATATCACTCAGCCATGAAATCAATGTCATAAGGCTAGTAGCAGCATGATGAGTGGATTTAGGTACGACGATTCTAAGTGTAATAAGTCACACAGAAAAGGACACTTCTCATAAGGTGTCACTTATAGAGGGAATGTAAAAACCGTTACACTTGAACTGAATTACAAAACAGAACAGAGTCACACATGCAGAAAACACACTATGGCTGCTTAACGGGAAAGGTGAGGTGGGGTGAATCATAAAACAAGAGTTTCAAATTAGCTCAGATACCGTTCCATAAACCCAATATGTAACAGACAAGACCTACTCCTTGCTCAGAGAACTGGACTCAACACGCCCGATTCACCGCACAAGAATATATCTGACTAGTAATAATCTTAAAACCTATGTATTGATATTTCTCTGTTAGTGTGTCAAGTGGGTGTAAAGCGGCATAAACACAGCCGTGAAAAGCAGCTAAACCCCATTATAAAAATAAATTACTTTTAAAAACCCATGAAACAAAGACAGTGAAAGAGAGAGAAATTCTTACACAATTCGTTCAGGGGCTGTGATGCAACCTGGATTGACCATATCTAGACCCACAGCTGGATGAGACATAAGGGTGGACACTCTTGGGGCTGAGAGGTGTGGTGAGGTTGGGTGAGCAAACGCAGACCCTTTAAAGTAATACTGCGTGCTACCCATCGCATGGGTCCCAAATCTCCAGGTTCAAGGGCATCTTCCTACATCGAAAACATGCATGAGAAACCCAGAAGATGGTACACCGTGTGATGGGGAAAAGTTTCTAAAACGCACCTCATTTCTCATCTCCTTGTGCTCGGGTTCGCCATTCCAGCCACTTTACTAGCAATCTCCCTACTTGGAGCATCAGCACCTTTAACCTCCTGTTCCGTACAGGTTGCAATTTGTCCTGAGGATGAACGGGAAGACGGGGAACCAATGAGAGACTAGCTCTTTGTGTTGGGACAGGCACAGGTCACTCTATATTCCCATCAGGAAGAAGAATTAACCACAGGCTCAGCCTGCCCCCCGGAACCAGAACAGGGCCTGAAGCCATTCTGCGCTTTTGCGACCAGCTCCCAAAAAAGCGTGTTGTAAAATGGAGCTTCAGGGCACTGCAATTCACAAACCTGCACAGTTATAAATGATAACTCTCGTCCACAAATATATTGAGGGAAGGCAAAGACGAGGAATTGAAATCAAGGCAGAATTGCAGGAAACAGATTTCAGGAGGTAGATTCGAATCGCCTTTAAAGCACATGAAAAGCGGCAAAACGTTGACAATGATGCCCTTGGCCAAAAAGGGCGTATGCGTTTTTTCCTGAATATATTCAGGAAAAAACGCATACGCCCTTTTTGGCCAACCAAGCAACCTGGAAAGGCAAATCAGCGCTACAAAGAAGTCTCGCTTCCCATCGGTCAAAAGGGCCATGATGAAAAAAGTGTCAAAACCAGAAATGCAGGACAGGCCATGGAGAAATGGGAGCCTTGCTACACTGATGGGCGGGATGTAAATTGCCAAGAGCCACTCTGGAGAAGTGTACGGTGTGTCCTTAAACATCTAAAAAACACAGCTTACAGAGCATAGGGCACTTCCACGCATGGGGGTATAAAGTGGGAAAATTATAAATCAGCAACACACAATCACCCCCAAGTTTAGGGCTGCTCTGTTGACAAGGACCTCCACTTCATTCCACCTTAAATATCCCAGGAAAGCGAAAAATGGATAAAAAATTGGAGGTCCATATGTACAATGGAATGTCACTCAGCCATGAAATCAATGTCATAAGGCTAGTAGCAGCATGATGAGTGGATATAGGTACGACAATTCTAAGTGAAATAAGTCACACAAAAAAGGACACTTCTCATAAGGTGTCACTTATAGAGGGAATGTAAAAACCGTTACATTTCAACTGAATTACAAAACAGAACAGAGTCACACATGCAGAAAACACACTATGGCTGCTTAACGGGAAAGGTGAGGTGGGGTGATACATAAAACAAGAGTTTCAAATTAGCTCAGATACTGTTCCATAAACCCAATATGTAACAGACAAGACCTACTCCTTGCTCAGAGAACTGGACTCAACACGCCCGATTCACCGCACAAGAATATATCTGACTAGTAATAATCTTAAAACCTATGTATTGATATCTCTCTGTTAGTGTGTCACGTGGGTGTAAAGCAGCATAAACACAGCCGTGAAAAGCAGCTAAACCCCATTATAAAAATAAATTACTTTTCAAAACCCATGAAACAAAGACAGTGAAAGAGAGAGAAATTCTTACACAATTCGTTCAGGGGCTGTGATGCAACCTGGATTGACCATATCTAGACCCACAGCTGGATGAGACATAAGGGTGGACACTCTTGGGGCTGAGAGGTGTGGTGAGGTTGGGTGAGCAAACGCAGACCCTTTAAAGTAATATTGCGTGCTACCCATCGCATGGGTCCCAAATCTCCAGGTTCAAGGGCATCTTCCTACATCGAAAACATGCATGAGAAACCCAGAAGATGGTACACCGTGTGATGGGGAAAGGTTTCTAAAACGCACCTCATTTCTCATCTCCTTGTGCTCGGGTTCGCCATTCCAGCCACTTTACTAGCAATCTCCCTACTTGGAGCATCAGCACCTTTAACCTCCTGTTCCGTACAGGTTGCAATTTGTCCTGAGGATGAACGGGAAGACGGGGAACCAATGAGAGACTAGCTCTTGGTGTTGGGACAGGCACAGGTCACTCTATTTTCCCATCAGGAAGAAGAATTAACCACAGGCTCAGCCTACCCCCGGAACCAGAACAGGGCCTGAAGCCATCCTGCGCTTTTGCGGCCAGCTCCCGAAAAAGCGAGATGTAAAATGGAGCTTCAGGGCACTGCAATTCACAAACCTGCACAGTTATAAATGATAACTCTCGTCCACAAATATACTGAGGGAAGGCAAAGACGAAGAATTGAAATCAAGGCAGAATTGCAGGAAACAGATTTCAGGAGGTAGATTCGAATCGCCTTAAAGGCACATGAAAAGCGGCAAAACGTTGACAATGATGCCCTTGGCCAAAAAGGGCGTATGTGTTTTTTCCTGAATATATTCAGGAAAAAACGCATACGCCCTTTTTGGCCAACCAAGCAACCTGGAAAGGCAAATCAGCGCTACAAAGAAGTCTCGCTTCCCATCGGTCAAAAGGGCCATGCTGAAAAAAGTGTCAAAACCAGAAATGCAGGACAGGCCATGGAGAAATGGGAGCCTTGCTACACTGATGGGCGGGATGTAAATTGCCAACAGCCACTCTGGAGAAGTGTACGGTGTGTCCTGAAACATCTAAAAAACACAGCTTAGAGAGCATAGGGCACTTCCACGCATGGGGGTATAAAGTGGGAAAATTAAAAATCAGCAAGACACAAGCACCCCCAAGTTTAGGGCTGCTCTGTTGACAAGGACCTCCACTTCATTCCACCTTAAATATCCCAGGAAAGCGAAAAATGGATAAAAAATTGGAGGTCCATATGTACAATGGAATATCACTCAGCCATGAAATCAATGTCATAAGGCTAGTAGCAGCATGATGAGTGGATATAGGTACGACCATTCTATGTGAAATAAGTCACACAGAAAAGGACACTTCTTATAATGTGTCACTTATAGAGGGAATGTAAAAACCGTTACACTTCAACTGAATTACAAAACAGAACAGAGTCACACATGCAGAAAACACACTATGGCTGCTTAACGGGAAATGTGAGGTGGGGTGATACATAAAACAAGAGTTTCAAATTAGCTCAGATACCGTTCCATAAACCCAATATGTAATAGACAAGACCTACTCCTTGCTCAGAGAACTGGACTCAACACGCCCGATTCACCGCACAAGAATATATCTGACTAGTAATAATCTTAAAACCTATGTATTGATATCTCTCTGTTAGTGTGTCAAGTGGGTGTAAAGCGGCATAAACACAGCCGTGAAAAGCAGCTAAACCCCATTATAAAAATAAATTACTTTTCAAAACCCATGAAACAAAGACAGTGAAAGAGAGAGAAATTCTTACACAATTCGTTCAGGGGCTGTGATGCAACCTGGATTGACCATATCTAGACCCACAGCTGGATGAGACATAAGGGTGGACACTCTTGGGGCTGAGAGGTGTGGTGAGGTTGGGTGAGCAAACGCAGACCCTTTAAAGTAATACTGCGTGCTACCCATCGCATGGGTCCCAAATCTCCAGGTTCAAGGGCATCTTCCTACATCGAAAACAGGCATGAGAAACCCAGAAGATGGTACACCGTGTGATGGGGAAAAGTTTCTAAAACGCACCTCATTTCTCATCTCCTTGTGCTCGGGTTCGCCATTCCAGCCACTTTACTAGCAATCTCCCTACTTGGATCATCAGCACCTTTAACCTCCTGTTCCGTACAGGTTGCAATTTGTCCTGAGGATGAACGGGAAGACGGGGAACCAATGAGAGACTAGCTCTTGTTGTTGGGACAGGCACAGGTCACTCTATATTCCCATCAGGAAGAAGAATTAACCACAGGCTCAGCCTGCCCCCCGGAACCAGAACAGGGCCTGAAGCCATCCTGCGCTTCTGTGGCCAGCTCCCGAAAAAGCGAGTTGTAAAATGGAGCTTCAGGGCACTGCAATTCACAAACCTGCACAGTTATAAATGATAACTCTCGTTCACAAATATATTGAGGGAAGGCAAAGACGAGGAATTGAAATCAAGGCAGAATTGCAGGAAACAGATTTCAGGAGGTAGATTCGAATCGACTTTAAAGCACATGAAAAGCGGCAAAACGTTGACAATGATGCCCTTGGCCAAAAAGGGCGTATGCGTTTTTTCCGGAATATATTCAGGAAAAAACGCATACGCCCTTTTTGGCCAACCAAGCAACCTGGAAAGGCAAATCAGCGCTACAAAGAAGTCTCGCTTCCCATCGGTCAAAAGGGCCATGCTGAAAAAAGTGTCAAAACCAGAAATGCAGGACAGGACATGGAGAAATGGGATCCTTGCTACACTGATGGGCGGGATGTAAATTGCCAACAGCCACTCTGGAGAAGTGTACGGTGTGTCCTGAAACATCTAAAAAACACAGCTTAGAGAGCATAGGGCTCTTCCACGCATGGGGGTATAAAGTGGGAAAATTAAAAATCAGCAAGACACAAGCACCCCAAAGTTTAGGGCTGCTCTGTTGACAAGGACCTCCACTTCATTCCACCTTAAATATCCTAGGAAAGCGAAAAATGGATAAAAATTTGAGGTCCATATGTACAATGGAATATCACTCAGCCATGAAATCAATGTCATAAGGCTAGTAGCAGCATGATGAGTGGATTTAGGTACGACGATTCTAAGTGACATAAGTCACACAGAAAAGGACACTTCTCATAAGGTGTCACTTATAGAGGGAATGTAAAAACCGTTACACTTGAACTGAATTACAAAACAGAACAGAGACACACATGCAGAAAACACACTATGGCTGCTTAACGGGAAAGGTGAGGTGGGGTGATCCATAAAACAAGAGTTTCAAATAAGCTCAGATACCGTTCCATAAACCCAATATGTAACAGACAAGACCTACTCCTTGCTCAGAGAACTGGACTCAACACGCCCAATTCACCGCACAAGAATATATCTGACTAGTAATAATCTTAAAACCTATGTATTGATATCTCTCTGTTAGTGTGTCAAGTGGGTGTAAAGCGGCATAAACACAGCCGTGAAAAGCAGCTAAACCCCATTATAAAAATAAATTACTTTTCAAAACCCATGAAACAAAGACAGTGAAAGAGAGAGAAATTCTTACACAATTCGTTCAGGGTCTGTGATGCAACCTGAATTGACCATATCTAGACCCACAGCTGGATGAGACATAAGGGTGGACACTCTTGGGGCTGAGGGGTTTGGTGAGGTTGGGTGAGCAAACGCAGACCCTTTAAAGTAATACTGCGTGCTACCCATCGCATGGGTCCCGAATCACCAGGTTCAAGGGCATCTTCCTACATCGAAAACATGCATGAGAAACCCAGAAGATGGTACACCGTGTGATGGGGAAAGGTTTCTAAAACGCACCTCATTTCTCATCTCCTTGTGCTCGGGTTCGCCATTCCAGCCACTTTACTAGCAATCTCCCTACTTGGAGCATCAGCACCTTTAACCTCCTGTTCCATACAGGTTGCAATTTGTCCTGAGGATGAACGGGAAGACGGGGAATCAATGAGAGACTAGCTCTTGGTGTTGGGACAGGCACAGGTCACTCTATTTTCCCATCAGGAAGAAGAATTAACCACAGGCTCAGCCTGCCCCCCGGAACCAGAACAGGGCCTGAAGCCATCCTGCGCTTTTGCGGCCAGCTCCCGAAAAAGCAAGTTGTAAAATGGAGCTTCAGGGCACTGCAATTCACAAACCTGCACAGTTATAAATGATAACTCTCGTCCACAAATATATTGAGGGAAGGCAAAGACGAGGAATTGAAATCAAGGCAGAATTGCAGGAAACAGATTTCAGGAGGTAGATACGAATCGCCTTTAAAGCACATGAAAAGCGGCAAAACGTTGACAATGATGCCCTTGGCCAAAAAGGGCGTATGCGTTTTTTCCTGAATATATTCAGGAAAAAACGCATACGCCCTTTTTGGCCAACCAAGCAACCTGGAAAGGCAAATCAGCGCTACAAAGAAGTCTCGCTTCCCATCGGTCAAAAGGGCCATGCTGAAAAAAGTGTCAAAACCAGAAATGCAGGACAGGCCATGGAGAAATGGGAGCCTTGCTACACTGATGGGCGGGATGTAAATTGCCAACAGCCACTCTGGAGAAGTGTACGGTGTGTCCTGAAACATCTAAAAAACACAGCTTAGAGAGCATAGGGCACTTCCACGCATGGGGGTATAAAGTGGGAAAATTAAAAATCAGCAAGACACAAGCACCCCCAAGTTTAGGGCTGCTCTGTTGACAAGGACCTCCACTTCATTCCACCTTAAATATCCCAGGAAAGCGAAAAATGGATAAAAAATTGGAGGTCCATATGTACAATGGAATATCACTCAGCCATGAAATCAATGTCATAAGGCTAGTAGCAGCATGATGAGTGGATTTAGGTACGACGATTCTAAGTGAAATATGTCCCACAGAAAAGGACACTTCTCATAAGGTGTCACTTATAGAGGGAATGTAAAAACCGTTACATTTCAACTGAATTACAAAACAGAACAGAGTCACACATGCAGAAAACACACTATGGCTGCTTAACGGGAAAGGTGAGGTGGGGTGATACATAAAACAAGAGTTTCAAATTAGCTCAGATACTGTTCCATAAATCCAATATGTAACAGACAAGACCTACTCCTTGCTCAGAGAAATGGACTCAACACGCCCGATTCACCGCAGAAGAATATATCTGACTAGTAATAATCTTAAAACCTATGTATTGATATCTCTCTGTTAGTGTGTCAAGTGGGTGTAAAGCGGCATAAACACAGCCGTGAAAAGCAGCTAAACCCCATTATAAAAATAAATTACTTTTCAAAACCCATGAAACAAAGACAGTGAAAGAGAGAGAAATTCTTACACAATTCGTTCAGGGGCTGTGATGCAACCTGGATTGACCATACCTGGACCCACAGCTGGATGAGACATAAGGGTGGACACTCTTGGGGCTCAGAGGTGTGGTGAGGTTGGGTGAGCAAACGCAGACCCTTTAAAGTAATACTGCGTGCTACCCATCGCATGGGTCCCAAATCTCCAGGTTCAAGGGCATCTTCCTACATCGAAAACATGCTTGAGAAACCCAGAAGATGGTACACCGTGTGATGGGGAAAGGTTTCTAAAACGCACCTCATTTCTCATCTCCTTGTGCTCGGGTTCGCCATTCTAGCCACTTTACTAGCAATCTCCCTATGTGGAGCATCAGCACCTTTAACCTCCTGTTCCGTACAGGTTGCAATTTGTCCTGAGGATGAACGGGAAGACGGGGAACCAATGAGAGACTAGCTCTTGGTGTTGGGACAGGCACAGGTCACTCTATTTTCCCATCAGGAAGAAGAATTAACCACAGGCTCAGCCTGCCCCCCGGAACCAGAATAGGGCCTGAAGCCATCCTGCGCTTTTGCGGCCAGCTCCCGAAAAAGCGAGTTGTAAAATGGAGCTTCAGGGCACTGCAATTCACAAACCTGCACAGTTATAAATGATAACTCTCGTCCACAAATATATTGACGGAAGGCAAAGAAGAGGATTTGAAATCAAGGCAGAATTGCAGGAAACAGATTTCAGGAGGTAGATTCGAATCGCCTTTAAGGCACATGAAAAGCGGCAAAACGTTGACAATGATGCCCTTGGCCAAAAAGGGCGTATGCGTTTTTTCCTGAATATATTCAGGAAAAAACGCATACGCCCTTTTTGGCCAACCAAGCAACCTGGAAAGGCAAATCAGCGCTACAAAAAAGTCTCGCTTCCCATCGGTCAAAAGGGCCATGCTGAAAAATGTGTCAAAACCAGAAATGCAGGACAGGCCATGAAGAAATGGGAGCCTTGCTACACTGATGGGCGGGATGTAAATTGCCAACAGCCACTCTGGAGAAGTGTACGGTGTGTCCTGAAACATATAAAAAACACAGCTTAGAGAGCATAGGGCACTTCCACGCATGGGGGTATAAAGTGGGAAAATTAAAAATCAGCAAGACACAAGCACCCCAAAGTTTAGGGCTGCTCTGTTGACAAGGACCTCCACTTCATTCCACCTTAAATATCCCAGGAAAGCGAAAAATGGATAAAAAATTTGAGGTCCATATGTACAATGGAATATCACTCAGCCATGAAATCAATGTCATAAGGCTAGTAGCAGCATGATGAGTGGATTTAGGTACGACGATTCTAAGTGACATAAGTCACACAGAAAAGGACACTTCTCATAAGGTGTCACTTATAGAGGGAATGTAAAAACCGTTACACTTGAACTGAATTACAAAACAGAACAGAGTCACACATGCAGAAAACACACTATGGCTGCTTAAAGGGAAAGGTGAGGTGGGGTGATCCATAAAACAAGAGTTTCAAATTAGCTCAGATACCGTTCCATAAACCCAATATGTAACAGACAAGACCTACTCCTTGCTCAGAGAACTGGACTCAACACGCCCAATTCACCGCACAAGAATATATCTGACTAGTAATAATCTTAAAACCTATGTATTGATATCTCTCTGTTAGTGTGTCAAGTGGGTGTAAAGCGGCATAAACAGAGCCTTGAAAAGCAGTTAAACCCCATTATAAAAATAAATTACTTTTCAAAACCCATGAAACAAAGACAGTGAAAGAGAGAGAAATTCTTACACAATTCGTTCAGGGGCTGTGATGCAACCTGGTTTGACCATATCTAGACCCACAGCTGGATGAGACATAAGGGTGGACACTCTTGGGACTGAGAGGTTTGGTGAGGTTGGGTGAGCAAACGCAGACCCTTTAAAGTAATACTGCGTGCTACCCATCGCATGGGTCCCAAATCTCCAGGTTCAAGGGCATCTTCCTACATCGAAAACATGCATGAGTAACCCAGAAGATGGTACATCGTGTGATGGGGAAAGGTTTCTAAAACGCACCTCATTTCTCATCTCCTTGTGCTCGGGTTCGCCATTCCAGCCACTTTACTAGCAATCTCCCTACTTGGAGCATCAGCACCTTTAACCTCCTGTTCCGTACAGGTTGCAATTTGTCCTGAGGATGAACGGGAAGACGGGGAATCAATGAGAGACTAGCTCTTGGTGTTGGGACAGGCACAGGTCACTCTATTTTCCCATCAGGAAGAAGAATTAACCACAGGCTCAGCCTGCCCCCCGCAACCAGAACAGGGCCTGAAGCCATCCTGCACTTTTGCGGCCAGCTCCCGAAAAAGCGAGTTGTAAAATGGAGCTTCAGGGCACTGCAATT
Source organism: Balaenoptera physalus (assembly GCF_965194825.1). Classification (NCBI taxonomy): domain Eukaryota; kingdom Metazoa; phylum Chordata; class Mammalia; order Artiodactyla; family Balaenopteridae; genus Balaenoptera; species Balaenoptera physalus. The sequence continues at coordinate 4,902 of NW_028124254.1, read as the reverse complement.
CACAAACCTGCACAGTTATAAATGATAACTCTCGTCCACAAATATATTGAGGGAAGGCAAAGACGAGGAATTGAAATCAAGGCAGAATTGCAGGAAACAGATTTCAGGAGGTAGATTCGAATCGCCTTTAAAGCACATGAAAAGCGGCAAAGCGTTGACAATGATGCCCTTGGCCAAAAAGGGCGTATGCGTTTTTTCCTGAATATATTCAGGAAAAAACGCATACGCCCTTTTTGGCCAACCAAGCAACCTGGAAAGGCAAATCAGCGCTACAAAGAAGTCTCGCTTCCCATCGGTCAAAAGGGCCATGCTGAAAAAAGTGTCAAAACCAGAAATGCAGGACAGGCCATGGAGAAATGGGAGCCTTGCTACACTGATGGGCGGGATGTAAATTGCCAACAGCCACTCTGGAGAAGTGTACGGTGTGTCCTGAAACATCTAAAAAACACAGCTTAGAGAGCATAGGGCACTTCCACGCATGGGGGTATAAAGTGGGAAAATTAAAAATCAGCAAGACACAAGCACCCCCAAGTTTAGGGCTGCTCTGTTGACAAGGACCTCCACTTCATTCCACCTTAAATATCCCAGGAAAGCGAAAAATGGATAAAAAATTGGAGGTCCATATGTACAATGGAATATCACTCAGCCATGAAATCAATGTCATAAGGCTAGTAGCAGCATGATGAGTGGATTTAGGTACGACGATTCTAAGTGAAATATGTCCCACAGAAAAGGACACTTCTCATAAGGTGTCACTTATAGAGGGAATGTAAAAACCGTTACATTTCAACTGAATTACAAAACAGAACAGAGTCACACATGCAGAAAACACACTATGGCTGCTTAACGGGAAAGGTGAGGTGGGGTGATACATAAAACAAGAGTTTCAAATTAGCTCAGATACTGTTCCATAAATCCAATATGTAACAGACAAGACCTACTCCTTGCTCAGAGAAATGGACTCAACACGCCCGATTCACCGCAGAAGAATATATCTGACTAGTAATAATCTTAAAACCTATGTATTGATATCTCTCTGTTAGTGTGTCAAGTGGGTGTAAAGCGGCATAAACACAGCCGTGAAAAGCAGCTAAACCCCATTATAAAAATAAATTACTTTTCAAAACCCATGAAACAAAGACAGTGAAAGAGAGAGAAATTCTTACACAATTCGTTCAGGGGCTGTGATGCAACCTGGATTGACCATACCTGGACCCACAGCTGGATGAGACATAAGGGTGGACACTCTTGGGGCTCAGAGGTGTGGTGAGGTTGGGTGAGCAAACGCAGACCCTTTAAAGTAATACTGCGTGCTACCCATCGCATGGGTCCCAAATCTCCAGGTTCAAGGGCATCTTCCTACATCGAAAACATGCTTGAGAAACCCAGAAGATGGTACACCGTGTGATGGGGAAAGGTTTCTAAAACGCACCTCATTTCTCATCTCCTTGTGCTCGGGTTCGCCATTCTAGCCACTTTACTAGCAATCTCCCTATGTGGAGCATCAGCACCTTTAACCTCCTGTTCCGTACAGGTTGCAATTTGTCCTGAGGATGAACGGGAAGACGGGGAACCAATGAGAGACTAGCTCTTGGTGTTGGGACAGGCACAGGTCACTCTATTTTCCCATCAGGAAGAAGAATTAACCACAGGCTCAGCCTGCCCCCCGGAACCAGAATAGGGCCTGAAGCCATCCTGCGCTTTTGCGGCCAGCTCCCGAAAAAGCGAGTTGTAAAATGGAGCTTCAGGGCACTGCAATTCACAAACCTGCACAGTTATAAATGATAACTCTCGTCCACAAATATATTGACGGAAGGCAAAGAAGAGGATTTGAAATCAAGGCAGAATTGCAGGAAACAGATTTCAGGAGGTAGATTCGAATCGCCTTTAAGGCACATGAAAAGCGGCAAAACGTTGACAATGATGCCCTTGGCCAAAAAGGGCGTATGCGTTTTTTCCTGAATATATTCAGGAAAAAACGCATACGCCCTTTTTGGCCAACCAAGCAACCTGGAAAGGCAAATCAGCGCTACAAAAAAGTCTCGCTTCCCATCGGTCAAAAGGGCCATGCTGAAAAATGTGTCAAAACCAGAAATGCAGGACAGGCCATGAAGAAATGGGAGCCTTGCTACACTGATGGGCGGGATGTAAATTGCCAACAGCCACTCTGGAGAAGTGTACGGTGTGTCCTGAAACATATAAAAAACACAGCTTAGAGAGCATAGGGCACTTCCACGCATGGGGGTATAAAGTGGGAAAATTAAAAATCAGCAAGACACAAGCACCCCAAAGTTTAGGGCTGCTCTGTTGACAAGGACCTCCACTTCATTCCACCTTAAATATCCCAGGAAAGCGAAAAATGGATAAAAAATTTGAGGTCCATATGTACAATGGAATATCACTCAGCCATGAAATCAATGTCATAAGGCTAGTAGCAGCATGATGAGTGGATTTAGGTACGACGATTCTAAGTGACATAAGTCACACAGAAAAGGACACTTCTCATAAGGTGTCACTTATAGAGGGAATGTAAAAACCGTTACACTTGAACTGAATTACAAAACAGAACAGAGTCACACATGCAGAAAACACACTATGGCTGCTTAAAGGGAAAGGTGAGGTGGGGTGATCCATAAAACAAGAGTTTCAAATTAGCTCAGATACCGTTCCATAAACCCAATATGTAACAGACAAGACCTACTCCTTGCTCAGAGAACTGGACTCAACACGCCCAATTCACCGCACAAGAATATATCTGACTAGTAATAATCTTAAAACCTATGTATTGATATCTCTCTGTTAGTGTGTCAAGTGGGTGTAAAGCGGCATAAACAGAGCCTTGAAAAGCAGTTAAACCCCATTATAAAAATAAATTACTTTTCAAAACCCATGAAACAAAGACAGTGAAAGAGAGAGAAATTCTTACACAATTCGTTCAGGGGCTGTGATGCAACCTGGTTTGACCATATCTAGACCCACAGCTGGATGAGACATAAGGGTGGACACTCTTGGGACTGAGAGGTTTGGTGAGGTTGGGTGAGCAAACGCAGACCCTTTAAAGTAATACTGCGTGCTACCCATCGCATGGGTCCCAAATCTCCAGGTTCAAGGGCATCTTCCTACATCGAAAACATGCATGAGTAACCCAGAAGATGGTACATCGTGTGATGGGGAAAGGTTTCTAAAACGCACCTCATTTCTCATCTCCTTGTGCTCGGGTTCGCCATTCCAGCCACTTTACTAGCAATCTCCCTACTTGGAGCATCAGCACCTTTAACCTCCTGTTCCGTACAGGTTGCAATTTGTCCTGAGGATGAACGGGAAGACGGGGAATCAATGAGAGACTAGCTCTTGGTGTTGGGACAGGCACAGGTCACTCTATTTTCCCATCAGGAAGAAGAATTAACCACAGGCTCAGCCTGCCCCCCGCAACCAGAACAGGGCCTGAAGCCATCCTGCACTTTTGCGGCCAGCTCCCGAAAAAGCGAGTTGTAAAATGGAGCTTCAGGGCACTGCAATTCACAAACCTGCACAGTTATAAATGATAACTCTCGTCCACAAATATATTGAGGGAAGGCAAAGACGAGGAATTGAAATCAAGGCAGAATTGCAGGAAACAGATTTCAGGAGGTAGATTCGAATCGCCTTTAAAGCACATGAAAAGCGGCAAAGCGTTGACAATGATGCCCTTGGCCAAAAAGGGCGTATGCGTTTTTTCCTGAATATATTCAGGAAAAAACGCATACGCCCTTTTTGGCCAACCAAGCAACCTGGAAAGGCAAATCAGCGCTACAAAGAAGTCTCGCTTCCCATCGGTCAAAAGGGCCATGCTGAAAAAAGTGTCAAAACCAGAAATGCAGGACAGGCCATGGAGAAATGGGAGCCTTGCTACACTGATGGGCGGGATGTAAATTGCCAACAGCCACTCTGGAGAAGTGTACGGTGTGTCCTGAAACATCTAAAAAACACAGCTTAGAGAGCATAGGGCACTTCCACGCATGGGGGTATAAAGTGGGAAAATTAAAAATCAGCAAGACACAAGCACCCCAAAGTTTAGGGCTGCTCTGTTGACAAGGACCTCCACTTCATTCCACCTTAAATATCCCAGGAAAGCGAAAAATGGATAAAAAATTGGAGGTCCATATGTACAATGGAATATCACTCAGCCATGAAATCAATGTCATAAGGCTAGTAGCAGCATGATGAGTGGATTTAGGTACGACGATTCTAAGTGACATAAGTCACACAGAAAAGGACACTTCTCATAAGGTGTCACTTATAGAGGGAATGTAAAAACCGTTACACTTGAACTGAATTACAAAACAGAACAGAGTCACACATGCAGAAAACACACTATGGCTGCTTAACGGGAAAGGTGAGGTGGGGTGATCCATAAAACAAGAGTTTCAAATTAGCTCAGATACCGTTCCATAAACCCAATATGTAACAGACAAGACCTACTCCTTGCTCAGAGAACTGGACTCAACACGCCAAATTCAGCGCACAAGAATATATCTGACTAGTAATAATCTTAAAACCTATGTATTGATATCTCTCTTTTAGTGTGTCAAGTGGGTGTAAAGCGGCATAAACACAACCGTGAAAAGCAGCTAAAACCCATTATAAAAATAAATTACTTTTCCAAACCCATGAAACAAAGACAGTGAAAGATAGAGAAATTCTTACACAAATCGTTCAGGGGCTGTGATGCAACCTGGATTGACCATATCTAGACCCACAGCTGGATGAGACATAAGGGTGGACACTCTTGGGGCTGAGAGTTTTGGTGAGGTTGGGTGAGCAAACGCAGACCCTTTAAAGTAATACTGCGTGCTACCCATCGCATGGGTCCCGAATCACCAGGTTCAAGGGCATCTTCCTACATCGAAAACATGCATGAGA
>NW_028124255.1:0-43000 GCF_965194825.1 Balaenoptera physalus | reverse complement strand
CCTGTGGCCTGGGAACATGCCTGAGGTTTGATGGTGGAAACCTGTGGCCTGGCAACAGGACTGAGGTTTGATTCTGGAAGACTGTGGCTAGGGAACATGATATCGGGTTGATTCTGGCAACCTGTGTCCTGGGAACAAGACTGAGGTTTGATTCTGGAACCCTGTGCCTTGGGAACATGACTGAGGTTTGTTTCTGGAAGCCTGTTCCCAGGGAACATGACTGAGGCTTGATGGTGGAACCGTGGCCTAGCAACAGGACAGAGGTTTGATTGTGGAACCCTCTGGCCTGGGAATATGACTGAGGTTTAATTGTGGAACCCTGTGGCCTGGGAACATGACTGGGAGTTTATTTCTGAAACCTGTGTCAAGGGAAAATGACTGAGGGTTTATTCTGGAACCCTGTGTCCTGGGAACACAACTGAGGTTTGATTCTGGAACCATGTGGCCTGGGAATATGACTGAGGTTTGATTCTGGAAACCATTGGCCTGGGAAGATGACTGATGTTAGAGTGTGGAATCCTGTGGCCTGGGAACATGACATCGGTTTGGATTCCGGTACCCTGTTGCCTGGGAACATGAAATCGGTTTGATTCTGGAAACCTGTGGCCTGGGAATATGACTGAGGTTTGATGGTGGTACCCTATGGCCTGGCAACATGACTGAAGTTTGATTCTGGATCCTTGTGGCCTGGGAACGTGACTGAGGCGTGATTCTGGAAAACTGTGGCCTGGGAACATGACATCTATTTAGATTGTGGAATACTGGGCCCCGGGAACCTGACTGAGCTGTGGTTCTGGAACCCTGTGGACTGGGAACATGACTGAGGTTTTATTCTGGAACCCTGTAGCCTGGGAACATAACTGAGGATTGATTCTGGAACCCTGTGGCCTGGGAACATGACATCGGTGGATTCTGGAACCCTGAGGCCTGGGAACATGACGTCTGTTTAGATTGTGGAATACTGTGCCCCGGGAACCTGACTGAGCCTCGGTTCTGGAACCCTGTGGACTGGGAACATGACTGAGGTTTTATTCTGGAACCCTGTAGCCTGGGAACATAACTGAGGATTGATTCTGGAATCTTGTGGCCTGGGAAAATGACAACGGTGGATTCTGGAACCCTGTGGCCTGGGAACATGAGAACGGTTTGATTCTGGAACCCTGTGGCCTGGGAACATGCCTGAGGTTTGATGGTGGAAACCTGTGGCCTGGCAACATGACTGAGGTTTGATTCTGGAAGACTGTGGCTAGGGAACATGATATCGGGTTGATTCTGGAAACCTGTGTCCTGGGAACAAGACTGAGGTTTGATTCTGGAACCCTGTGCCTTGGGAACATGACTGAGGTTTGTTTCTGGAAACCTGTTCCCTGGGAACATGACTGAGGTTTGATTCTGGACACCTGTGTCCTGGGAACATGACTGAGGTTTGATTGCTGAAACCTGTGGCCTGCGAACATGACTCAGGTTTGATTCTGGAACCATGTGTCCTGGGAATATGACTGAGGTTTGATTCTGGAAGCCTTTGGCCTGGGAAAATGACTGAGGTTTCATTGTGGAAACATGTGGCTTGGGATGATGACTGAGGTTTGATGGTGGAACACTATGGCCTGGCAAAATGACTGAGGCTTGATTCTGGAACCCTGTGGCCTGGCAACTTGACTGAGGTGTGATGGCAGAAACCTGTGGCCTGGCAACATGACTGAGTTTGATTGTGGCACCCTGTGCACGGGGAACATGACTGAGGCCTGATACTGGAACCCCGTGGCGTGGGAACTTGACATTGGTTTGATTCTGGAGCCCTGATTACTGGGAACATGACTGAGGTTTGATGGTTGACACCTGTGGCCTGGCAACATGATTGAGGTTTGATAGTGGAACCCTCAGGCTTGGGAACATGAGTGAGGCTTGATGGTGGAACCCTGTGGCCTGGCAACATGAGTGAGGCTTGATGGTGGAACCCTGTGGCTTGGCAAGATGACTTAGGTTTGATTGTGGAACAGTCTTTCCTGGGAACATGACTGAGGCTTGATGGTGGAACCGTGGCCTAGAAACAGGACAGAGGTTTGATTGTGGAACCCTCTGGCCTGGGAATATGACTGAGGTTTCATTGTGGAACCCTGTGGCCTGGGAACATGACTGGGAGTTTATTTCTGAAACCTGTGTCCAGGGAACAAGACTGAGGTTTTATTCTGGAACCAGGAGGCCTGGGAATATGACTGAGGTTTGATTCTGGAAACCATTGGCCTGGGAAGATGACTGATGTTAGAGTGTGGAATCCTGTGGCCTGGGAACATGACATCGGGGGATTCTGGAACCCTGTGGCCTGGGAACATGCCTGAGGTTTGATGGTGGAAACCTGTGGCCTGGCAACAGGACTGAGGTTTGATTCTGGAAGACTGTGGCTAGGGAACATGATATCGGGTTGATTCTGGCAACCTGTGTCCTGGGAACAAGACTGAGGTTTGATTCTGGAACCCTGTGCCTTGGGAACATGACTGAGGTTTGTTTCTGGAAGCCTGTTCCCAGGGAACATGACTGAGGCTTGATGGTGGAACCGTGGCCTAGCAACAGGACAGAGGTTTGATTGTGGAACCCTCTGGCCTGGGAATATGACTGAGGTTTAATTGTGGAACCCTGTGGCCTGTGAACATGACTGGGAGTTTATTTCTGAAACCTGTGTCAAGGGAAAATGACTGAGGGTTTATTCTGGAGCCCTGTGTCCTGGGAACACAACTGAGGTTTGATTCTGGAACCATGTGGCCTGGGAATATGACTGAGGTTTGATTCTGGAAACCATTGGCCTGGGAAGATGACTGATGTTAGAGTGTGGAATCCTGTGGCCTGGGAACATGACATCGGTTTGGATTCCGGTACCCTGTTGCCTGGGAACATGAAATCGGTTTGATTCTGGAAACCTGTGGCCTGGGAATATGACTGAGGTTTGATGGTGGTACCCTATGGCCTGGCAACATGACTGAAGTTTGATTCTGGATCCTTGTGGCCTGGGAACGTGACTGAGGCGTGATTCTGGAAAACTGTGGCCTGGGAACATGACATCTGTTTAGATTGTGGAATACTGTGCCCCGGGAACCTGACTGAGCCTTGGTTCTGGAACCCTGTGGACTGGGAACATGACTGAGGTTTTATTCTGGAACCCTGTAGCCTGGGAACATAACTGAGGATTGATTCTGGAACCCTGTGGCCTGGGAACATGACATCGGTGGATTCTGGAACCCTGAGGCCTGGGAACATGACGTCTGTTTAGATTGTGGAATACTGTGCCCCGGGAACCTGACTGAGCCTCGGTTCTGGAACCCTGTGGACTGGGAACATGACTGAGGTTTTATTCTGGAACCCTGTAGCCTGGGAACATAACTGAGGATTGATTCTGGAATCTTGTGGCCTGGGAAAATGACAACGGTGGATTCTGGAACCCTGTGGCCTGGGAACATGGGAACGGTTTGATTCTGGAACCCTGTGGCCTGGGAACATGCCTGAGGTTTGATGGTGGAAACCTGTGGCCTGGCAACATGACTGAGGTTTGATTCTGGAAGACTGTGGCTAGGGAACATGATATCGGGTTGATTCTGGAAACCTGTGTCCTGGGAACAAGACTGAGGTTTGATTCTGGAACGCTGTGCCTTGGGAACATGACTGAGGTTTGTTTCTGGAAACCTGTTCCCTGGGAACATGACTGAGGTTTGATTCTGGACACCTGTGTCCTGGGAACATGACTGAGGTTTGATTGCTGAAACCTGTGGCCTGCGAACATGACTCAGGTTTGATTCTGGAACCATGTGTCCTGGGAATATGACTGAGGTTTGATTCTGGAAGCCTTTGGCCTGGGAAAATGACTGAGGTTTCATTGTGGAAACATGTGGCTTGGGATGATGACTGAGGTTTGATGGTGGAACACTATGGCCTGGCAAAATGACTGAGGCTTGATTCTGGAACCCTGTGGCCTGGCAACTTGACTGAGGTGTGATGGCAGAAACCTGTGGCCTGGCAACATGACTGAGTTTGATTGTGGCACCCTGTGCACGGGGAACATGACTGAGGCCTGATACTGGAACCCCGTGGCGTGGGAACTTGACATTGGTTTGATTCTGGAGCCCTGTTTACTGGGAACATGACTGAGGTTTGATGGTTGACACCTGTGGCCTGGCAACATGATTGAGGTTTGATAGTGGAACCCTCAGGCTTGGGAACATGAGTGAGGCTTGATGGTGGAACCCTGTGGCCTGGCAACATGAGTGAGGCTTGATGGTGGAACCCTGTGGCTTGGCAAGATGACTTAGGTTTGATTGTGGAACAGTCTTTCCTGGGAACATGACTGAGGCTTGATGGTGGAACCGTGGCCTAGCAACAGGACAGAGGTTTGATTGTGGAACCCTCTGGCCTGGGAATATGACTGAGGTTTCATTGTGGAACCCTGTGGCCTGGGAACATGACTGGGAGTTTATTTCTGAAACCTGTGTCCAGGGAACATGACTGAGGTTTTATTCTGGAACCATGTGGCCTGGGAATATGACTGAGGTTTGATTCTGGAAACCATTGGCCTGGGAAGATGACTGATGTTAGAGTGTGGAATCCTGTGGCCTGGGAACATGACATTGGTGGATTCTGGAACCCTGTGGCCTGGGAACATGCCTGAGGTTTGATGGTGGAAACCTGTGGCCTGGCAACAGGACTGAGGTTTGATTCTGGAAGACTGTGGCTAGGGAACATGAGATCGGGTTGATTCTGGCAACCTGTGTCCTGGGAACAAGACTGAGGTTTGATTCTGGAACCCTGTGCCTTGGGAACATGACTGAGGTTTGTTTCTGGAAGCCTGTTCCCTGGGAACATGACTGAGGCTTGATGGTGGAACCGTGGTCTGGCAACAGAACTGAGGTTTGATTGTGGAACCCTCTGGCCTGGGAATATGACTGAGGTTTAATTGTGGAACCCTGTGGCCTGGGAACATGACATCGGTGGATTCTGGAACCCTGAGGCCTGGGAACATGACATCTGTTTAGATTGTGGAATACTGTGCCCCGGGAACCTGACTGAGCCTCGGTTCTGGAACCCTGTGTACTGGGAACATGACTGAGGTTTTATTCTGGAACCCTGTAGCCTGGGAACATAACTGAGGATTGATTCTGCAATCTTGTGGCCTGGGAAAATGACAACGGTGGATTCTGGAACCCTGTGGCCTGGGAACATGCCTGAGGTTTGATGGTGGAAACCTGTGGCCTGGCAACATGACTGAGGTTTGATTCTGGAAGACTGTGGCTAGGGAACATGATATCGGGTTGATTCTGGAAACCTGTGTCCTGGGAACAAGACTGAGGTTTGATTCTGGAACCCTGTGCCTTGGGAACATGACTGAGGTTTGTTTCTGGAAACCTGTTCCCTGGGAACATGACTGAGGTTTGATTCTGGACACCTGTTTCCTGGGAACATGACTGAGGTTTGATTGCTGAAACCTGTGGCCTGCGAACATGACTCAGGTTTGATTCTGGAACCATGTGTCCTGGGAATATGACTGAGGTTTGATTCTGGAAGCCTTTGGCATGGGAAAATGACTGAGGTTTCATTGTGGAAACATGTGGCTTGGGATGATGACTGAGGTTTGATTGTGGAACACTATGGCCTGGCAAAATGACTGAGGCTTGATTCTGGAACCCTGTGGCCTGGCAACTTGACTGAGGTGTGATGGCAGAAACCTGTGGCCTGGCAACATGAATGAGTTTGATTGTGGCACCCTGTACACGGGGAACATGACTGAGGCCTGATACTGGAACCCCGTGGCGTGGGACTTGATATTGGTTTGATTCTGGAGCCCTGTTTACTGGGAACATGACTGAGGTTTGATGGTTGACACCTGTGGCCTGGCAACATGATTGAGGTTTGATAGTGGAACCCTCAGGCTTGGGAACATGAGTGAGGCTTGATGGTGGAACCCTGTGGCTTGGCAAGATGACTTAGGTTTGATTGTGGAACAGTCTTTCCTGGGAACATGACTGAGGCTTGATGGTGGAACCGTGGCCTAGCAACAGGACAGAGGTTTGATTGTGGAACCCTCTGGCCTGGGAATATGACTGAGGTTTCATTGTGGAAACCTGTGGCCTGGGAACATGACTGGGAGTTTATTTCTGAAACCTGTGTCCAGGGAACATGACTGAGGTTTGATTCTGGAACCATGTGGCCTGGGAATATGACTGAGGTTTGATTCTGGAAACCATTGGCCTGGGAAGATGACTGATGTTAGAGTGTGGAATTCTGTGGCCTGGGAACATGACATCGATTTGGATTCCGGTACCCTGTTGCCTGGGAACATGAAATCGGTTTGATTCTGGAAACCTGTGGCCTGGGAATATGACTGAGGTTTGATGGTGGTACCCTATGGCCTGGCAACATGACTGAAGTTTGATTCTGGATCCCTGTGGCCTGGGAACGTGACTGAGGCGTGATTCTGGAAAACTGTGGCCTGGGAACATGACATCTATTTAGATTGTGGAATACTGTGCCCCGGGAACCTGACTAAGCCTTGGTTCTGGAACCCTGTGGGCTGGGAACATGACTGAGGTTTTATTCTGGAACCCTGTAGCCTGGGAACATAACTGAGGATTGATTCTGGAACCCTGTGGCCTGGGAACATGACATCGGTGGATTCTGGAACCCTGAGGCCTGGGAACATGACATCTGTTTAGATTGTGGAATACTGTGCCCCGGGAACCTGACTGAGCCTCGGTTCTGGAACCCTGTGGACTGGGAACATGACTGAGGTTTTATTCTGGAACCCTGTAGCCTGGGAACATAACTGAGGATTGATTCTGCAATCTTGTGGCCTGGGAAAATGACAACGGTGGATTCTGGAACCCTGTGGCATGGGAACAAGAGAACGGTTTGATTCTGGGACCCTGTGGCCTGGGAATATGCCTGAGGTTTGATGGTGGAAACCTGTGGCCTGGCAACATGACTGAGGTTTGATTCTGGAAGACTGTGGCTAGGGAACATGATATCGGGTTGATTCTGGAAACCTGTGTCATGGGAACAAGGCTGAGGTTTGATTCTGGAACCCTGTGCCTTGGGAACATGACTGAGGTTTGTTTCTGGAAACCTGTTCCCTGGGAACATGACTGAGGTTTGATTCTGGACACCTGTGTCCTGGGAACATGACTGAGGTTTGATTGCTGAAACCTGTGGCCTGCGAACATGACTCAGGTTTGATTCTGGAACCATGTGTCCTGGGAATATGACTGAGGTTTGATTCTGGAAGCCTTTGGCCTGGGAAAATGACTGAGGTTTCATTGTGGAAACATGTGGCTTGGGATGATGACTGAGGTTTGATGGTGGAACACTATGGCCTGGCAAAATGACTGAGGCTTGATTCTGGAACCCTGTGGCCTGGCAACTTGACTGAGGTGTGATGGCAGAAACCTGTGGCCTGGCAACATGACTGAGTTTGATTGTGGCACCCTGTGCACGGGGAACATGACTGAGGCCTGATACTGGAACCCCGTGGCGTGGGAACTTGACATTGGTTTGATTCTGGAGCCCTGTTTACTGGGAACATGACTGAGGTTTGATGGTTGACACCTGTGGCCTGGCAACATGATTGAGGTTTGATAGTGGAACCCTCAGGCTTGGGAACATGAGTGAGGCTTGATGGTGGAACCCTGTGGCCTGGCAACATGAGTGAGGCTTGATGGTGGAACCCTGTGGCTTGGCAAGATGACTTAGGTTTGATTGTGGAACAGTCTTTCCTGGGAACATGACTGAGGCTTGATGGTGGAACCGTGGCCTAGCAACAGGACAGAGGTTTGATTGTGGAACCCTCTGGCCTGGGAATATGACTGAGGTTTCATTGTGGAACCCTGTGGCCTGGGAACATGACTGGGAGTTTATTTCTGAAACCTGTGTCCAGGGAACAAGACTGAGGTTTTATTCTGGAACCAGGTGGCCTGGGAATATGACTGAGGTTTGATTCTGGAAACCATTGGCCTGGGAAGATGACTGATGTTAGAGTGTGGAATCCTGTGGCCTGGGAACATGACATCGGGGGATTCTGGAACCCTGTGGCCTGGGAACATGCCTGAGGTTTGATGGTGGAAACCTGTGGCCTGGCAACAGGACTGAGGTTTGATTCTGGAAGACTGTGGCTAGGGAACATGATATCGGGTTGATTCTGGCAACCTGTGTCCTGGGAACAAGACTGAGGTTTGATTCTGGAACCCTGTGCCTTGGGAACATGACTGAGGTTTGTTTCTGGAAGCCTGTTCCCAGGGAACATGACTGAGGCTTGATGGTGGAACCGTGGCCTAGCAACAGGACAGAGGTTTGATTGTGGAACCCTCTGGCCTGGGAATATGACTGAGGTTTAATTGTGGAACCCTGTGGCCTGGGAACATGACTGGGAGTTTATTTCTGAAACCTGTGTCAAGGGAAAATGACTGAGGGTTTATTCTGGAACCCTGTGTCCTGGGAACACAACTGAGGTTTGATTCTGGAACCATGTGGCCTGGGAATATGACTGAGGTTTGATTCTGGAAACCATTGGCCTGGGAAGATGACTGATGTTAGAGTGTGGAATCCTGTGGCCTGGGAACATGACATCGGTTTGGATTCCGGTACCCTGTTGCCTGGGAACATGAAATCGGTTTGATTCTGGAAACCTGTGGCCTGGGAATATGACTGAGGTTTGATGGTGGTACCCTATGGCCTGGCAACATGACTGAAGTTTGATTCTGGATCCTTGTGGCCTGGGAACGTGACTGAGGCGTGATTCTGGAAAACTGTGGCCTGGGAACATGACATCTATTTAGATTGTGGAATACTGTGCCCCGGGAACCTGACTGAGCCTTGGTTCTGGAACCCTGTGGACTGGGAACATGACTGAGGTTTTATTCTGGAACCCTGTAGCCTGGGAACATAACTGAGGATTGATTCTGGAACCCTGTGGCCTGGGAACATGACATCGGTGGATTCTGGAACCCTGAGGCCTGGGAACATGACGTCTGTTTAGATTGTGGAATACTGTGCCCCGGGAACCTGACTGAGCCTCGGTTCTGGAACCCTGTGGACTGGGAACATGACTGAGGTTTTATTCTGGAACCCTGTAGCCTGGGAACATAACTGAGGATTGATTCTGGAATCTTGTGGCCTGGGAAAATGACAACGGTGGATTCTGGAACCCTGTGGCCTGGGAACATGAGAACGGTTTGATTCTGGAACCCTGTGGCCTGGGAACATGCCTGAGGTTTGATGGTGGAAACCTGTGGCCTGGCAACATGACTGAGGTTTGATTCTGGAAGACTGTGGCTAGGGAACATGATATCGGGTTGATTCTGGAAACCTGTGTCCTGGGAACAAGACTGAGGTTTGATTCTGGAACCCTGTGCCTTGGGAACATGACTGAGGTTTGTTTCTGGAAACCTGTTCCCTGGGAACATGACTGAGGTTTGATTCTGGACACCTGTGTCCTGGGAACATGACTGAGGTTTGATTGCTGAAACCTGTGGCCTGCGAACATGACTCAGGTTTGATTCTGGAACCATGTGTCCTGGGAATATGACTGAGGTTTGATTCTGGAAGCCTTTGGCCTGGGAAAATGACTGAGGTTTCATTGTGGAAACATGTGGCTTGGGATGATGACTGAGGTTTGATGGTGGAACACTATGGCCTGGCAAAATGACTGAGGCTTGATTCTGGAACCCTGTGGCCTGGCAACTTGACTGAGGTGTGATGGCAGAAACCTGTGGCCTGGCAACATGACTGAGTTTGATTGTGGCACCCTGTGCACGGGGAACATGACTGAGGCCTGATACTGGAACCCCGTGGCGTGGGAACTTGACATTGGTTTGATTCTGGAGCCCTGTTTACTGGGAACATGACTGAGGTTTGATGGTTGACACCTGTGGCCTGGCAACATGATTGAGGTTTGATAGTGGAACCCTCAGGCTTGGGAACATGAGTGAGGCTTGATGGTGGAACCCTGTGGCCTGGCAACATGAGTGAGGCTTGATGGTGGAACCCTGTGGCTTGGCAAGATGACTTAGGTTTGATTGTGGAACAGTCTTTCCTGGGAACATGACTGAGGCTTGATGGTGGAACCGTGGCCTAGAAACAGGACAGAGGTTTGATTGTGGAACCCTCTGGCCTGGGAATATGACTGAGGTTTCATTGTGGAACCCTGTGGCCTGGGAACATGACTGGGAGTTTATTTCTGAAACCTGTGTCCAGGGAACAAGACTGAGGTTTTATTCTGGAACCAGGAGGCCTGGGAATATGACTGAGGTTTGATTCTGGAAACCATTGGCCTGGGAAGATGACTGATGTTAGAGTGTGGAATCCTGTGGCCTGGGAACATGACATCGGGGGATTCTGGAACCCTGTGGCCTGGGAACATGCCTGAGGTTTGATGGTGGAAACCTGTGGCCTGGCAACAGGACTGAGGTTTGATTCTGGAAGACTGTGGCTAGGGAACATGATATCGGGTTGATTCTGGCAACCTGTGTCCTGGGAACAAGACTGAGGTTTGATTCTGGAACCCTGTGCCTTGGGAACATGACTGAGGTTTGTTTCTGGAAGCCTGTTCCCAGGGAACATGACTGAGGCTTGATGGTGGAACCGTGGCCTAGCAACAGGACAGAGGTTTGATTGTGGAACCCTCTGGCCTGGGAATATGACTGAGGTTTAATTGTGGAACCCTGTGGCCTGGGAACATGACTGGGAGTTTATTTCTGAAACCTGTGTCAAGGGAAAATGACTGAGGGTTTATTCTGGAGCCCTGTGTCCTGGGAACACAACTGAGGTTTGATTCTGGAACCATGTGGCCTGGGAATATGACTGAGGTTTGATTCTGGAAACCATTGGCCTGGGAAGATGACTGATGTTAGAGTGTGGAATCCTGTGGCCTGGGAACATGACATCGGTTTGGATTCCGGTACCCTGTTGCCTGGGAACATGAAATCGGTTTGATTCTGGAAACCTGTGGCCTGGGAATATGACTGAGGTTTGATGGTGGTACCCTATGGCCTGGCAACATGACTGAAGTTTGATTCTGGATCCTTGTGGCCTGGGAACGTGACTGAGGCGTGATTCTGGAAAACTGTGGCCTGGGAACATGACATCTATTTAGATTGTGGAATACTGTGCCCCGGGAACCTGACTGAGCCTTGGTTCTGGAACCCTGTGGACTGGGAACATGACTGAGGTTTTATTCTGGAACCCTGTAGCCTGGGAACATAACTGAGGATTGATTCTGGAACCCTGTGGCCTGGGAACATGACATCGGTGGATTCTGGAACCCTGAGGCCTGGGAACATGACGTCTGTTTAGATTGTGGAATACTGTGCCCCGGGAACCTGACTGAGCCTCGGTTCTGGAACCCTGTGGACTGGGAACATGACTGAGGTTTTATTCTGGAACCCTGTAGCCTGGGAACATAACTGAGGATTGATTCTGGAATCTTGTGGCCTGGGAAAATGACAACGGTGGATTCTGGAACCCTGTGGCCTGGGAACATGAGAACGGTTTGATTCTGGAACCCTGTGGCCTGGGAACATGCCTGAGGTTTGATGGTGGAAACCTGTGGCCTGGCAACATGACTGAGGTTTGATTCTGGAAGACTGTGGCTAGGGAACATGATATCGGGTTGATTCTGGAAACCTGTGTCCTGGGAACAAGACTGAGGTTTGATTCTGGAACCCTGTGCCTTGGGAACATGACTGAGGTTTGTTTCTGGAAACCTGTTCCCTGGGAACATGACTGAGGTTTGATTCTGGACACCTGTGTCCTGGGAACATGACTGAGGTTTGATTGCTGAAACCTGTGGCCTGCGAACATGACTCAGGTTTGATTCTGGAACCATGTGTCCTGGGAATATGACTGAGGTTTGATTCTGGAAGCCTTTGGCCTGGGAAAATGACTGAGGTTTCATTGTGGAAACATGTGGCTTGGGATGATGACTGAGGTTTGATGGTGGAACACTATGGCCTGGCAAAATGACTGAGGCTTGATTCTGGAACCCTGTGGCCTGGCAACTTGACTGAGGTGTGATGGCAGAAACCTGTGGCCTGGCAACATGACTGAGTTTGATTGTGGCACCCTGTGCACGGGGAACATGACTGAGGCCTGATACTGGAACCCCGTGGCGTGGGAACTTGACATTGGTTTGATTCTGGAGCCCTGTTTACTGGGAACATGACTGAGGTTTGATGGTTGACACCTGTGGCCTGGCAACATGATTGAGGTTTGATAGTGGAACCCTCAGGCTTGGGAACATGAGTGAGGCTTGATGGTGGAACCCTGTGGCCTGGCAACATGAGTGAGGCTTGATGGTGGAACCCTGTGGCTTGGCAAGATGACTTAGGTTTGATTGTGGAACAGTCTTTCCTGGGAACATGACTGAGGCTTGATGGTGGAACCGTGGCCTAGCAACAGGACAGAGGTTTGATTGTGGAACCCTGCGGCCTGGGAACATGACTGGGAGTTTATTTCTGAAACCTGTGTCCAGGGAACATGACTGAGGTTTTATTCTGGAACCATGTGGCCTGGGAATATGACTGAGGTTTGATTCTGGAAACCATTGGCCTGGGAAGATGACTGATGTTAGAGTGTGGAATCCTGTGGCCTGGGAACATGACATCGGTGGATTCTGGAACCCTGTGGCCTGGGAACATGCCTGAGGTTTGATGGTGGAAACCTGTGGCCTGGCAACAGGACTGAGGTTTGATTCTGGAAGACTGTGGCTAGGGAACATGATATCGGGTTGATTCTGGCAACCTGTGTCCTGGGAACAAGACTGAGGTTTGATTCTGGAACCCTGTGCCTTGGGAACATGACTGAGGTTTGTTTCTGGAAGCCTGTTCCCTGGGAACATGACTGAGGCTTGATGGTGGAACCGTGGTCTGGCAACAGAACTGAGGTTTGATTGTGGAACCCTCTGGCCTGGGAATATGACTGAGGTTTAATTGTGGAACCCTGTGGCCTGGGAAGATGACTGGGAGTTTATTTCTGAAACCTGTGTCAAGGGAACATGACTGAGGGTTTATTCTGGAACCCTGTGTCCTGGGAACACAAATGAGGTTTGATTCTGGAACCATGTGGCCTGGGAATATGACTGAGGTTTGATTCTGGAAACCATTGGCCTGGGAAGATGACTGATGTTAGAGTGTGGAATCCTGTGGCCTCGGAACATGACATCGGTTTGGATTCCGGTACCCTGTTGCCTGGGAACATGAAATCGGTTTGATTCTGAAAACCTGTGACCTGGGAATATGACTGAGGTTTGATGGTGGTACCCTATGGCCTGGCAACATGACTGAAGTTTGATTCTGGAACCCTGTGGCCTGGGAACGTGACTGAGGCGTGATTCTGGAAAACTGTGACCTGGGAACATGACATCTATTTAGATTGTGGAATACTGTGCCCCGGGAACCTGACTGAGCCTTGGTTCTGGAACCCTGTGGACTCGGAACATGACTGAGGTTTTATTCTGGAACCCTGTAGCCTGGGAACATAACTGAGGATTGATTCTGGAACCCTGTGGCCTGGGAACATGACATCGGTGGATTCTGGAACCCTGAGGCCTGGGAACATGACGTCTGTTTAGATTGTGGAATACTGTGCCCCGGGAACCTGACTGAGCCTCGGTTCTGGAACCCTGTGGACTGGGAACATGACTGAGGTTTTATTCTGGAACCCTGTAGCCTGGGAACATAACTGAGGATTGATTCTGGAATCTTGTGGCCTGGGAAAATGACAACGGTGGATTCTGGAACCCTGTGGCCTGGGAACATGAGAACGGTTTGATTCTGGAACTCTGTGGCCTGGGAACATGCCTGAGGTTTGATGGTGGAAACCTGTGGCCTGGCAACATGACTGAGGTTTGATTCTGGAAGACTGTGGCTAGGGAACATGATATCGGGTTGATTCTGGAAACCTGTGTCCTGGGAACAAGACTGAGGTTTGATTCTGGAACCCTGTGCCTTGGGAACCTGACTGAGGTTTGTTTCTGGAAACCTGTTCCCTGGGAACATGACTGAGGTTTGATTCTGGACACCTGTGTCCTGGGAACATGACTGAGGTTTGATTGCTGAAACCTGTGGCCTGCGAACATGACTCAGGTTTGATTCTGGAACCATGTGTCCTGGGAATAGGACTGAGGTTTGATTCTGGAAGCCTTTGGCCTGGGAAAATGACTGAGGTTTCATTGTGGAAACATGTGGCTTGGGATGATGACTGAGGTTTGATGGTGGAACACTATGGCCTGGCAAAATGACTGAGGCTTGATTCTGGAACCCTGTGGCCTGGCAACTTGACTGAGGTGTGATGGCAGAAACCTGTGGCCTGGCAACATGACTGAGTTTGATTGTGGCACCCTGTGCACGGGGAACATGACTGAGGCCTGATACTGGAACCCCGTGGCGTGGGAACTTGACATTGGTTTGATTCTGGAGCCCTGTTTACTGGGAACATGACTGAGGTTTGATGGTTGACACCTGTGGCCTGGCAACATGATTGAGGTTTGATAGTGGAACCCTCAGGCTTGGGAACATGAGTGAGGCTTGATGGTGGAACCCTGTGGCCTGGCAACATGAGTGAGGCTTGATGGTGGAACCCTGTGGCTTGGCAAGATGACTTAGGTTTGATTGTGGAACAGTCTTTCCTGGGAACATGACTGAGGCTTGATGGTGGAACCGTGGCCTAGCAACAGGACAGAGGTTTGATTGTGGAACCCTCTGGCCTGGGAATATGACTGAGGTTTCATTGTGGAACCCTGTGGCCTGGGAACATGACTGGGAGTTTATTTCTGAAACCTGTGTCCAGGGAACATGACTGAGGTTTTATTCTGGAACCATGTGGCCTGGGAATATGACTGAGGTTTGATTCTGGAAACCATTGGCCTGGGAAGATGACTGATGTTAGAGTGTGGAATCCTGTGGCCTGGGAACATGACATTGGTGGATTCTGGAACCCTGTGGCCTGGGAACATGCCTGAGGTTTGATGGTGGAAACCTGTGGCCTGGCAACAGGACTGAGGTTTGATTCTGGAAGACTGTGGCTAGGGAACATGAGATCGGGTTGATTCTGGCAACCTGTGTCCTGGGAACAAGACTGAGGTTTGATTCTGGAACCCTGTGCCTTGGGAACATGACTGAGGTTTGTTTCTGGAAGCCTGTTCCCTGGGAACATGACTGAGGCTTGATGGTGGAACCGTGGTCTGGCAACAGAACTGAGGTTTGATTGTGGAACCCTCTGGCCTGGGAATATGACTGAGGTTTAATTGTGGAACCCTGTGGCCTGGGAACATGACATCGGTGGATTCTGGAACACTGAGGCCTGGGAACATGACATCTGTTTAGATTGTGGAATACTGTGCCCCGGGAACCTGACTGAGCCTCGGTTCTGGAACCCTGTGGACTGGGAACATGACTGAGGTTTTATTCTGGAACCCTGTAGCCTGGGAACATAACTGAGGATTGATTCTGCAATCTTGTGGCCTGGGAAAATGACAACGGTGGATTCTGGAACCCTGTGGCCTGGGAACATGAGAACGGTTTGATTCTGGAACCCTGTGGCCTGGGAACATGCCTGAGGTTTGATGGTGGAAACCTGTGGCCTGGCAACATGACTGAGGTTTGATTCTGGAAGACTGTGGCTAGGGAACATGATATCGGGTTGATTCTGGAAACCTGTGTCCTGGGAACAAGACTGAGGT
This sequence comes from Balaenoptera physalus, assembly GCF_965194825.1. Lineage (NCBI taxonomy): Eukaryota > Metazoa > Chordata > Mammalia > Artiodactyla > Balaenopteridae > Balaenoptera > Balaenoptera physalus. The sequence continues at coordinate 27,291 of NW_028124255.1, read as the reverse complement.
TTGATTCTGGAACCCTGTGCCTTGGGAACATGACTGAGGTTTGTTTCTGGAAACCTGTTCCCTGGGAACATGACTGAGGTTTGATTCTGGACACCTGTGTCCTGGGAACATGACTGAGGTTTGATTGCTGAAACCTGTGGCCTGCGAACATGACTCAGGTTTGATTCTGGAACCATGTGTCCTGGGAATATGACTGAGGTTTGATTCTGGAAGCCTTTGGCCTGGGAAAATGACTGAGGTTTCATTGTGGAAACATGTGGCTTGGGATGATGACTGAGGTTTGATGGTGGAACACTATGGCCTGGCAAAATGACTGAGGCTTGATTCTGGAACCCTGTGGCCTGGCAACTTGACTGAGGTGTGATGGCAGAAACCTGTGGCCTGGCAACATGACTGAGTTTGATTGTGGCACCCTGTGCACGGGGAACATGACTGAGGCCTGATACTGGAACCCCGTGGCGCGGGAACTTGACATTGGTTTGATTCTGGAGCCCTGTTTACTGGGAACATGACTGAGGTTTGATGGTTGACACCTGTGGCCTGGCAACATGATTGAGGTTTGATAGTGGAACCCTCAGGCTTGGGAACATGAGTGAGGCTTGATGGTGGAACCCTGTGGCCTGGCAACATGAGTGAGGCTTGATGGTGGAACCCTGTGGCTTGGCAAGATGACTTAGGTTTGATTGTGGAACAGTCTTTCCTGGGAACATGACTGAGGCTTGATGGTGGAACCGTGGCCTAGCAACAGGACAGAGGTTTGATTGTGGAACCCTCTGGCCTGGGAATATGACTGAGGTTTCATTGTGGAACCCTGTGGCCTGGGAAAATGACTGGGAGTTTATTTCTGAAACCTGTGTCCAGGGAACATGACTGAGGTTTTATTCTGGAACCATGTGGCCTGGGAATATGACTGAGGTTTGATTCTGGAAACCATTGGCCTGGGAAGATGACTGATGTTAGAGTGTGGAATCCTGTGGCCTGGGAACATGACATTGGTGGATTCTGGAACCCTGTGGCCTGGGAACATGCCTGAGGTTTGATGGTGGAAACCTGTGGCCTGGCAACAGGACTGAGGTTTGATTCTGGAAGACTGTGGCTAGGGAACATGAGATCGGGTTGATTCTGGCAACCTGTGTCCTGGGAACAAGACTGAGGTTTGATTCTGGAACCCTGTGCCTTGGGAACATGACTGAGGTTTGTTTCTGGAAGCCTGTTCCCTGGGAACATGACTGAGGCTTGATGGTGGAACCGTGGTCTGGCAACAGAACTGAGGTTTGATTGTGGAACCCTCTGGCCTGGGAATATGACTGAGGTTTAATTGTGGAACCCTGTGGCCTGGGAACATGACATCGGTGGATTCTGGAACACTGAGGCCTGGGAACATGACATCTGTTTAGATTGTGGAATACTGTGCCCCGGGAACCTGACTGAGCCTCGGTTCTGGAACCCTGTGGACTGGGAACATGACTGAGGTTTTATTCTGGAACCCTGTAGCCTGGGAACATAACTGAGGATTGATTCTGCAATCTTGTGGCCTGGGAAAATGACAACGGTGGATTCTGGAACCCTGTGGCCTGGGAACATGAGAACGGTTTGATTCTGGAACCCTGTGGCCTGGGAACATGCCTGAGGTTTGATGGTGGAAACCTGTGGCCTGGCAACATGACTGAGGTTTGATTCTGGAAGACTGTGGCTAGGGAACATGATATCGGGTTGATTCTGGAAACCTGTGTCCTGGGAACAAGACTGAGGTTTGATTCTGGAACCCTGTGCCTTGGGAACATGACTGAGGTTTGTTTCTGGAAACCTGTTCCCTGGGAACATGACTGAGGTTTGATTCTGGACACCTGTGTCCTGGGAACATGACTGAGGTTTGATTGCTGAAACCTGTGGCCTGCGAACATGACTCAGGTTTGATTCTGGAACCATGTGTCCTGGGAATATGACTGAGGTTTGATTCTGGAAGCCTTTGGCCTGGGAAAATGACTGAGGTTTCATTGTGGAAACATGTGGCTTGGGATGATGACTGAGGTTTGATGGTGGAACACTATGGCCTGGCAAAATGACTGAGGCTTGATTCTGGAACCCTGTGGCCTGGCAACTTGACTGAGGTGTGATGGCAGAAACCTGTGGCCTGGCAACATGACTGAGTTTGATTGTGGCACCCTGTGCACGGGGAACATGACTGAGGCCTGATACTGGAACCCCGTGGCGTGGGAACTTGACATTGGTTTGATTCTGGAGCCCTGTTTACTGGGAACATGACTGAGGTTTGATGGTTGACACCTGTGGCCTGGCAACATGATTGAGGTTTGATAGTGGAACCCTCAGGCTTGGGAACATGAGTGAGGCTTGATGGTGGAACCCTGTGGCCTGGCAACATGAGTGAGGCTTGATGGTGGAACCCTGTGGCTTGGCAAGATGACTTAGGTTTGATTGTGGAACAGTCTTTCCTGGGAACATGACTGAGGCTTGATGGTGGAACCGTGGCCTAGCAACAGGACAGAGGTTTGATTGTGGAACCCTCTGGCCTGGGAATATGACTGAGGTTTCATTGTGGAACCCTGTGGCCTGGGAACATGACTGGGAGTTTATTTCTGAAACCTGTGTCCAGGGAACATGACTGAGGTTTTATTCTGGAACCATGTGGCCTGGGAATATGACTGAGGTTTGATTCTGGAAACCATTGGCCTGGGAAGATGACTGATGTTAGAGTGTGGAATCCTGTGGCCTGGGAACATGACATTGGTGGATTCTGGAACCCTGTGGCCTGGGAACATGCCTGAGGTTTGATGGTGGAAACCTGTGGCCTGGCAACAGGACTGAGGTTTGATTCTGGAAGACTGTGGCTAGGGAACATGAGATCGGGTTGATTCTGGCAACCTGTGTCCTGGGAACAAGACTGAGGTTTGATTCTGGAACCCTGTGCCTTGGGAACATGACTGAGGTTTGTTTCTGGAAGCCTGTTCCCTGGGAACATGACTGAGGCTTGATGGTGGAACCGTGGTCTGGCAACAGAACTGAGGTTTGATTGTGGAACCCTCTGGCCTGGGAATATGACTGAGGTTTAATTGTGGAACCCTGTGGCCTGGGAACATGACATCGGTGGATTCTGGAACCCTGAGGCCTGGGAACATGACATCTGTTTAGATTGTGGAATACTGTGCCCCGGGAACCTGACTGAGCCTCGGTTCTGGAACCCTGTGGACTGGGAACATGACTGAGGTTTTATTCTGGAACCCTGTAGCCTGGGAACATAACTGAGTATTGATTCTGCAATCTTGTGGCCTGGGAAAATGACAACGGTGGATTCTGGAACCCTGTGGCCTGGGAACATGCCTGAGGTTTGATGGTGGAAACCTGTGGCCTGGCAACATGACTGAGGTTTGATTCTGGAAGACTGTGGCTAGGGAACATGATATCGGGTTGATTCTGGAAACCTGTGTCCTGGGAACAAGACTGAGGTTTGATTCTGGAACCCTGTGCCTTGGGAACATGACTGAGGTTTGTTTCTGGAAACCTGTTCCCTGGGAACATGACTGAGGTTTGATTCTGGACACCTGTTTCCTGGGAACATGACTGAGGTTTGATTGCTGAAACCTGTGGCCTGCGAACATGACTCAGGTTTGATTCTGGAACCATGTGTCCTGGGAATATGACTGAGGTTTGATTCTGGAAGCCTTTGGCATGGGAAAATGACTGAGGTTTCATTGTGGAAACATGTGGCTTGGGATGATGACTGAGGTTTGATTGTGGAACACTATGGCCTGGCAAAATGACTGAGGCTTGATTCTGGAACCCTGTGGCCTGGCAACTTGACTGAGGTGTGATGGCAGAAACCTGTGGCCTGGCAACATGAATGAGTTTGATTGTGGCACCCTGTACACGGGGAACATGACTGAGGCCTGATACTGGAACCCCGTGGCGTGGGAACTTGATATTGGTTTGATTCTGGAGCCCTGTTTACTGGGAACATGACTGAGGTTTGATGGTTGACACCTGTGGCCTGGCAACATGATTGAGGTTTGATAGTGGAACCCTCAGGCTTGGGAACATGAGTGAGGCTTGATGGTGGAACCCTGTGGCTTGGCAAGATGACTTAGGTTTGATTGTGGAACAGTCTTTCCTGGGAACATGACTGAGGCTTGATGGTGGAACCGTGGCCTAGCAAGAGGACAGAGGTTTGATTGTGGAACCCTCTGGCCTGGGAATATGACTGAGGTTTCATTGTGGAAACCTGTGGCCTGGGAACATGACTGGGAGTTTATTTCTGAAACCTGTGTCCAGGGAACATGACTGAGGTTTGATTCTGGAACCATGTGGCCTGGGAATATGACTGAGGTTTGATTCTGGAAACCATTGGCCTGGGAAGATGACTGATGTTAGAGTGTGGAATTCTGTGGCCTGGGAACATGACATCGGTTTGGATTCCGGTACCCTGTTGCCTGGGAACATGAAATCGGTTTGATTCTGGAAACCTGTGGCCTGGGAATATGACTGAGGTTTGATGGTGGTACCCTATGGCCTGGCAACATGACTGAAGTTTGATTCTGGATCCCTGTGGCCTGGGAACGTGACTGAGGCGTGATTCTGGAAAACTGTGGCCTGGGAACATGACATCTATTTAGATTGTGGAATACTGTGCCCCGGGAACCTGACTGAGCCTTGGTTCTGGAACCCTGTGGGCTGGGAACATGACTGAGGTTTTATTCTGGAACCCTGTAGCCTGGGAACATAACTGAGGATTGATTCTGGAACCCTGTGGCCTGGGAACATGACATCGGTGGATTCTGGAACCCTGAGGCCTGAGAACATGACATCTGTTTAGATTGTGGAATACTGTGCCCCGGGAACCTGACTGAGCCTCGGTTCTGGAACCCTGTGGACTGGGAACATGACTGAGGTTTTATTCTGGAACCCTGTAGCCTGGGAACATAACTGAGGATTGATTCTGCAATCTTGTGGCCTGGGAAAATGACAACGGTGGATTCTGGAACCCTGTGGCCTGGGAACATGCCTGAGGTTTGATGGTGGAAACCTGTGGCCTGGCAACATGACTGAGGTTTGATTCTGGAAGACTGTGGCTAGGGAACATGATATCGGGTTGATTCTGGAAACCTGTGTCCTGGGAACAAGACTGAGGTTTGATTCTGGAACCCTGTGCCTTGGGAACATGACTGAGGTTTGTTTCTGGAAACCTGTTCCCTGGGAACATGACTGAGGTTTGATTCTGGACACCTGTGTCCTGGGAACATGACTGAGGTTTGATTGCTGAAACCTGTGGCCTGCGAACATGACTCAGGTTTGATTCTGGAACCATGTGTCCTGGGAATATGACTGAGGTTTGATTCTGGAAGCCTTTGGCCTGGGAAAATGACTGAGGTTTCATTGTGGAAACATGTGGCTTGGGATGATGACTGAGGTTTGATGGTGGAACACTATGGCCTGGCAAAATGACTGAGGCTTGATTCTGGAACCCTGTGGCCTGGCAACTTGACTGAGGTGTGATGGCAGAAACCTGTGGCCTGGCAACATGACTGAGTTTGATTGTGGCACCCTGTGCACGGGGAACATGACTGAGGCCTGATACTGGAACCCCGTGGCGTGGGAACTTGACATTGGTTTGATTCTGGAGCCCTGTTTACTGGGAACATGACTGAGGTTTGATGGTTGACACCTGTGGCCTGGCAACATGATTGAGGTTTGATAGTGGAACCCTCAGGCTTGGGAACATGAGTGAGGCTTGATGGTGGAACCCTGTGGCCTGGCAACATGAGTGAGGCTTGATGGTGGAACCCTGTGGCTTGGCAAGATGACTTAGGTTTGATTGTGGAACAGTCTTTCCTGGGAACATGACTGAGGCTTGATGGTGGAACCGTGGCCTAGCAACAGGACAGAGGTTTGATTGTGGAACCCTCTGGCCTGGGAATATGACTGAGGTTTCATTGTGGAACCCTGTGGCCTGGGAACATGACTGGGAGTTTATTTCTGAAACCTGTGTCCAGGGAACATGACTGAGGTTTTATTCTGGAACCATGTGGCCTGGGAATATGACTGAGGTTTGATTCTGGAAACCATTGGCCTGGGAAGATGACTGATGTTAGAGTGTGGAATCCTGTGGCCTGGGAACATGACATTGGTGGATTCTGGAACCCTGTGGCCTGGGAACATGCCTGAGGTTTGATGGTGGAAACCTGTGGCCTGGCAACAGGACTGAGGTTTGATTCTGGAAGACTGTGGCTAGGGAACATGAGATCGGGTTGATTCTGGCAACCTGTGTCCTGGGAACAAGACTGAGGTTTGATTCTGGAACCCTGTGCCTTGGGAACATGACTGAGGTTTGTTTCTGGAAGCCTGTTCCCTAGGAACATGACTGAGGCTTGATGGTGGAACCGTGGTCTGGCAACAGAACTGAGGTTTGATTGTGGAACCCTCTGGCCTGGGAATATGACTGAGGTTTAATTGTGGAACCCTGTGGCCTGGGAACATGACATCGGTGGATTCTGGAACCCTGAGGCCTGGGAACATGACATCTGTTTAGATTGTGGAATACTGTGCCCCGGGAACCTGACTGAGCCTCGGTTCTGGAACCCTGTGGACTGGGAACATGACTGAGGTTTTATTCTGGAACCCTGTAGCCTGGGAACATAACTGAGGATTGATTCTGCAATCTTGTGGCCTGGGAAAATGACAACGGTGGATTCTGGAACCCTGTGGCCTGGGAACATGCCTGAGGTTTGATGGTGGAAACCTGTGGCCTGGCAACATGACTGAGGTTTGATTCTGGAAGACTGTGGCTAGGGAACATGATATCGGGTTGATTCTGGAAACCTGTGTCCTGGGAACAAGACTGAGGTTTGATTCTGGAACCCTGTGCCTTGGGAACATGACTGAGGTTTGTTTCTGGAAACCTGTTCCCTGGGAACATGACTGAGGTTTGATTCTGGACACCTGTTTCCTGGGAACATGACTGAGGTTTGATTGCTGAAACCTGTGGCCTGCGAACATGACTCAGGTTTGATTCTGGAACCATGTGTCCTGGGAATATGACTGAGGTTTGATTCTGGAAGCCTTTGGCATGGGAAAATGACTGAGGTTTCATTGTGGAAACATGTGGCTTGGGATGATGACTGAGGTTTGATTGTGGAACACTATGGCCTGGCAAAATGACTGAGGCTTGATTCTGGAACCCTGTGGCCTGGCAACTTGACTGAGGTGTGATGGCAGAAACCTGTGGCCTGGCAACATGAATGAGTTTGATTGTGGCACCCTGTACACGGGGAACATGACTGAGGCCTGATACTGGAACCCCGTGGCGTGGGACTTGATATTGGTTTGATTCTGGAGCCCTGTTTACTGGGAACATGACTGAGGTTTGATGGTTGACACCTGTGGCCTGGCAACATGATTGAGGTTTGATAGTGGAACCCTCAGGCTTGGGAACATGAGTGAGGCTTGATGGTGGAACCCTGTGGCTTGGCAAGATGACTTAGGTTTGATTGTGGAACAGTCTTTCCTGGGAACATGACTGAGGCTTGATGGTGGAACCGTGGCCTAGCAAGAGGACAGAGGTTTGATTGTGGAACCCTCTGGCCTGGGAATATGACTGAGGTTTCATTGTGGAAACCTGTGGCCTGGGAACATGACTGGGAGTTTATTTCTGAAACCTGTGTCCAGGGAACATGACTGAGGTTTGATTCTGGAACCATGTGGCCTGGGAATATGACTGAGGTTTGATTCTGGAAACCATTGGCCTGGGAAGATGACTGATGTTAGAGTGTGGAATTCTGTGGCCTGGGAACATGACATCGGTTTGGATTCCGGTACCCTGTTGCCTGGGAACATGAAATCGGTTTGATTCTGGAAACCTGTGGCCTGGGAATATGACTGAGGTTTGATGGTGGTACCCTATGGCCTGGCAACATGACTGAAGTTTGATTCTGGATCCCTGTGGCCTGGGAACGTGACTGAGGCGTGATTCTGGAAAACTGTGGCCTGGGAACATGACATCTATTTAGATTGTGGAATACTGTGCCCCGGGAACCTGACTGAGCCTTGGTTCTGGAACCCTGTGGGCTGGGAACATGACTGAGGTTTTATTCTGGAACCCTGTAGCCTGGGAACATAACTGAGGATTGATTCTGGAACCCTGTGGCCTGGGAACATGACATCGGTGGATTCTGGAACCCTGAGGCCTGAGAACATGACATCTGTTTAGATTGTGGAATACTGTGCCCCGGGAACCTGACTGAGCCTCGGTTCTGGAACCCTGTGGACTGGGAACATGACTGAGGTTTTATTCTGGAACCCTGTAGCCTGGGAACATAACTGAGGATTGATTCTGCAATCTTGTGGCCTGGGAAAATGACAACGGTGGATTCTGGAACCCTGTGGCCTGGGAACATGCCTGAGGTTTGATGGTGGAAACCTGTGGCCTGGCAACATGACTGAGGTTTGATTCTGGAAGACTGTGGCTAGGGAACATGATATCGGGTTGATTCTGGAAACCTGTGTCCTGGGAACAAGACTGAGGTTTGATTCTGGAACCCTGTGCCTTGGGAACATGACTGAGGTTTGTTTCTGGAAACCTGTTCCCTGGGAACATGACTGAGGTTTGATTCTGGACACCTGTGTCCTGGGAACATGACTGAGGTTTGATTGCTGAAACCTGTGGCCTGCGAACATGACTCAGGTTTGATTCTGGAACCATGTGTCCTGGGAATATGACTGAGGTTTGATTCTGGAAGCCTTTGGCCTGGGAAAATGACTGAGGTTTCATTGTGGAAACATGTGGCTTGGGATGATGACTGAGGTTTGATGGTGGAACACTATGGCCTGGCAAAATGACTGAGGCTTGATTCTGGAACCCTGTGGCCTGGCAACTTGACTGAGGTGTGATGGCAGAAACCTGTGGCCTGGCAACATGACTGAGTTTGATTGTGGCACCCTGTGCACGGGGAACATGACTGAGGCCTGATACTGGAACCCCGTGGCGTGGGAACTTGACATTGGTTTGATTCTGGAGCCCTGTTTACTGGGAACATGACTGAGGTTTGATGGTTGACACCTGTGGCCTGGCAACATGATTGAGGTTTGATAGTGGAACCCTCAGGCTTGGGAACATGAGTGAGGCTTGATGGTGGAACCCTGTGGCCTGGCAACATGAGTGAGGCTTGATGGTGGAACCCTGTGGCTTGGCAAGATGACTTAGGTTTGATTGTGGAACAGTCTTTCCTGGGAACATGACTGAGGCTTGATGGTGGAACCGTGGCCTAGCAACAGGACAGAGGTTTGATTGTGGAACCCTCTGGCCTGGGAATATGACTGAGGTTTCATTGTGGAACCCTGTGGCCTGGGAACATGACTGGGAGTTTATTTCTGAAACCTGTGTCCAGGGAACATGACTGAGGTTTTATTCTGGAACCATGTGGCCTGGGAATATGACTGAGGTTTGATTCTGGAAACCATTGGCCTGGGAAGATGACTGATGTTAGAGTGTGGAATCCTGTGGCCTGGGAACATGACATTGGTGGATTCTGGAACCCTGTGGCCTGGGAACATGCCTGAGGTTTGATGGTGGAAACCTGTGGCCTGGCAACAGGACTGAGGTTTGATTCTGGAAGACTGTGGCTAGGGAACATGAGATCGGGTTGATTCTGGCAACCTGTGTCCTGGGAACAAGACTGAGGTTTGATTCTGGAACCCTGTGCCTTGGGAACATGACTGAGGTTTGTTTCTGGAAGCCTGTTCCCTAGGAACATGACTGAGGCTTGATGGTGGAACCGTGGTCTGGCAACAGAACTGAGGTTTGATTGTGGAACCCTCTGGCCTGGGAATATGACTGAGGTTTAATTGTGGAACCCTGTGGCCTGGGAACATGACATCGGTGGATTCTGGAACCCTGAGGCCTGGGAACATGACATCTGTTTAGATTGTGGAATACTGTGCCCCGGGAACCTGACTGAGCCTCGGTTCTGGAACCCTGTGGACTGGGAACATGACTGAGGTTTTATTCTGGAACCCTGTAGCCTGGGAACATAACTGAGGATTGATTCTGCAATCTTGTGGCCTGGGAAAATGACAACGGTGGATTCTGGAACCCTGTGGCCTGGGAACATGCCTGAGGTTTGATGGTGGAAACCTGTGGCCTGGCAACATGACTGAGGTTTGATTCTGGAAGACTGTGGCTAGGGAACATGATATCGGGTTGATTCTGGAAACCTGTGTCCTGGGAACAAGACTGAGGTTTGATTCTGGAACCCTGTGCCTTGGGAACATGACTGAGGTTTGTTTCTGGAAACCTGTTCCCTGGGAACATGACTGAGGTTTGATTCTGGACACCTGTTTCCTGGGAACATGACTGAGGTTTGATTGCTGAAACCTGTGGCCTGCGAACATGACTCAGGTTTGATTCTGGAACCATGTGTCCTGGGAATATGACTGAGGTTTGATTCTGGAAGCCTTTGGCATGGGAAAATGACTGAGGTTTCATTGTGGAAACATGTGGCTTGGGATGATGACTGAGGTTTGATTGTGGAACACTATGGCCTGGCAAAATGACTGAGGCTTGATTCTGGAACCCTGTGGCCTGGCAACTTGACTGAGGTGTGATGGCAGAAACCTGTGGCCTGGCAACATGAATGAGTTTGATTGTGGCACCCTGTACACGGGGAACATGACTGAGGCCTGATACTGGAACCCCGTGGCGTGGGACTTGATATTGGTTTGATTCTGGAGCCCTGTTTACTGGGAACATGACTGAGGTTTGATGGTTGACACCTGTGGCCTGGCAACATGATTGAGGTTTGATAGTGGAACCCTCAGGCTTGGGAACATGAGTGAGGCTTGATGGTGGAACCCTGTGGCCTGGCAACATGAGTGAGGCTTGATGGTGGAACCCTGTGGCTTGGCAAGATGACTTAGGTTTGATTGTGGAACAGTCTTTCCTGGGAACATGACTGAGGCTTGACGGTGGAACCGTGGCCTAGCAACAGGACAGAGGTTTGATTGTGGAACCCTCTGGCCTGGGAATATGACTGAGGTTTCATTGTGGAAACCTGTGGCCTGGGAACATGACTGGGAGTTTATTTCTGAAACCTGTGTCCAGGGAACATGACTGAGGTTTGATTCTGGAACCATGTGGCCTGGGAATATGACTGAGGTTTGATTCTGGAAACCATTGGCCTGGGAAGATGACTGATGTTAGAGTGTGGAATTCTGTGGCCTGGGAACATGACATCGGTTTGGATTCCGGTACCCTGTTGCCTGGGAACATGAAATCGGTTTGATTCTGGAAACCTGTGGCCTGGGAATATGACTGAGGTTTGATGGTGGTACCCTATGGCCTGGCAACATGACTGAAGTTTGATTCTGGATCCCTGTGGCCTGGGAACGTGACTGAGGCGTGATTCTGGAAAACTGTGGCCTGGGAACATGACATCTATTTAGATTGTGGAATACTGTGCCCCGGGAACCTGACTAAGCCTTGGTTCTGGAACCCTGTGGGCTGGGAACATGACTGAGGTTTTATTCTGGAACCCTGTAGCCTGGGAACATAACTGAGGATTGATTCTGGAACCCTGTGGCCTGGGAACATGACATCGGTGGATTCTGGAACCCTGAGGCCTGGGAACATGACATCTGTTTAGATTGTGGAATACTGTGCCCCGGGAACCTGACTGAGCCTCGGTTCTGGAACCCTGTGGACTGGGAACATGACTGAGGTTTTATTCTGGAACCCTGTAGCCTGGGAACATAACTGAGGATTGATTCTGCAATCTTGTGGCCTGGGAAAATGACAACGGTGGATTCTGGAACCCTGTGGCCTGGGAACATGAGAACGGTTTGATTCTGGAACCCTGTGGCCTGGGAACATGCCTGAGGTTTGATGGTGGAAACCTGTGGCCTGGCAACATGACTGAGGTTTGATTCTGGAAGACTGTGGCTAGGGAACATGATATCGGGTTGATTCTGGAAACCTGTGTCCTGGGAACAAGACTGAGGTTTGATTCTGGAACCCTGTGCCTTGGGAACATGACTGAGGTTTGTTTCTGGAAACCTGTTCCCTGGGAACATGACTGAGGTTTGATTCTGGACACCTGTGTCCTGGGAACATGACTGAGGTTTGATTGCTGAAACCTGTGGCCTGCGAACATGACTCAGGTTTGATTCTGGAACCATGTGTCCTGGGAATATGACTGAGGTTTGATTCTGGAAGCCTTTGGCCTGGGAAAATGACTGAGGTTTCATTGTGGAAACATGTGGCTTGGGATGATGACTGAGGTTTGATGGTGGAACACTATGGCCTGGCAAAATGACTGAGGCTTGATTCTGGAACCCTGTGGCCTGGCAACTTGACTGAGGTGTGATGGCAGAAACCTGTGGCCTGGCAACATGACTGAGTTTGATTGTGGCACCCTGTGCACGGGGAACATGACTGAGGCCTGATACTGGAACCCCGTGGCGTGGGAACTTGACATTGGTTTGATTCTGGAGCCCTGTTTACTGGGAACATGACTGAGGTTTGATGGTTGACACCTGTGGCCTGGCAACATGATTGAGGTTTGATAGTGGAACCCTCAGGCTTGGGAACATGAGTGAGGCTTGATGGTGGAACCCTGTGGCCTGGCAACATGAGTGAGGCTTGATGGTGGAACCCTGTGGCTTGGCAAGATGACTTAGGTTTGATTGTGGAACAGTCTTTCCTGGGAACATGACTGAGGCTTGATGGTGGAACCGTGGCCTAGCAACAGGACAGAGGTTTGATTGTGGAACCCTCTGGCCTGGGAATATGACTGAGGTTTCATTGTGGAACCCTGTGGCCTGGGAACATGACTGGGAGTTTATTTCTGAAACCTGTGTCCAGGGAACATGACTGAGGTTTTATTCTGGAACCATGTGGCCTGGGAATATGACTGAGGTTTGATTCTGGAAACCATTGGCCTGGGAAGATGACTGATGTTAGAGTGTGGAATCCTGTGGCCTGGGAACATGACATCGGTGGATTCTGGAACCCTGTGGCCTGGGAACATGTCTGAGGTTTGATGGTGGAAACCTGTGGCCTGGCAACAGGACTGAGGTTTGATTCTGGAAGACTGTGGCTAGGGAACATGAGATCGGGTTGATTCTGGCAACCTGTGTCCTGGGAACAAGACTGAGGTTTGATTCTGGAACCCTGTGCCTTGGGAACATGACTGAGGTTTGTTTCTGGAAGCCTGTTCCCTGGGAACATGACTGAGGCTTGATGGTGGAACCGTGGTCTGGCAACAGAACTGAGGTTTGATTGTGGAACCCTCTGGCCTGGGAATATGACATCTATTTAGATTGTGGAATACTGTGCCCCGGGAACCTGACTGAGCCTTGGTTCTGGAACCCTGTGGACTGGGAACATTACTGAGGTTTTATTCTGGAACCCTGTAGCCTGGGAACATAACTGAGGATTGATTCTGGAACCCTGTGGCCTGGGAACATGACATCGGTGGATTCTGGAACCCTGAGTCCTGGGAACATGACGTCTGTTTAGATTGTGGAATACTGTGCCCCGGGAACCTGACTGAGCCTCGGTTCTGGAACCCTGTGGACTGGGAACATGACTGAGGTTTTATTCTGGAACCCTGTAGCCTGGGAACATAACTGAGGATTGATTCTGGAATCTTGTGGCCTGGGAAAATGACAACGGTGGATTCTGGAACCCTGTGGCCTGGGAACATGAGAACGGTTTGATTCTGCAACTCTGTGGCCTGGGAACATGCCTGAGGTTTGATGGTGGAAACCTGTGGCCTGGCAACATGACTGAGGTTTGATTCTGGAAGACTGTGGCTAGGGAACATGATATCGGGTTGATTCTGGAAACCTGTGTCCTAGGAACAAGACTGAGGTTTGATTCTGGAACGCTGTGCCTTGGGAACATGACTGAGGTTTGTTTCTGGAAACCTGTTCCCTGGGAACATGACTGAGGTTTGATTCTGGACACCTGTGTCCTGGGAACATGACTGAGGTTTGATTGCTGAAACCTGTGGCCTGCGAACATGACTCAGGTTTGATTCTGGAACCATGTGTCCTGGGAATATGACTGAGGTTTGATTCTGGAAGCCTTTGGCCTGGGAAAATGACTGAGGTTTCATTGTGGAAACATGTGGCTTGGGATGATGACTGAGGTTTGATGGTGGAACACTATGGCCTGGCAAAATGACTGAGGCTTGATTCTGGAACCCTGTGGCCTGGCAACTTGACTGAGGTGTGATGGCAGAAACCTGTGGCCTGGCAACATGACTGAGTTTGATTGTGGCACCCTGTGCATGGGGAACATGACTGAGGCCTGATACTGGAACCCCGTGGCGTGGGAACTTGACATTGGTTTGATTCTGGAGCCCTGTTTACTGGGAACATGACTGAGGTTTGATGGTTGACACCTGTGGCCTGGCAACATGATTGAGGTTTGATAGTGGAACCCTCAGGCTTGGGAACATGAGTGAGGCTTGATGGTGGAACCCTGTGGCCTGGCAACATGAGTGAGGCTTGATGGTGGAACCCTGTGGCTTGGCAAGATGACTTAGGTTTGATTGTGGAACAGTCTTTCCTGGGAACATGACTGAGGCTTGATGGTGGAACCGTGGCCTAGCAACAGGACACAGGTTTGATTGTGGAACCCTCTGGCCTGGGAATATGACTGAGGTTTCATTGTGGAACCCTGTGGCCTGGGAACATGACTGGGAGTTTATTTCTGAAACCTGTGTCCAGGGAACATGACTGAGGTTTTATTCTGGAACCATGTGGCCTGGGAATATGACTGAGGTTTGATTCTGGAAACCATTGGCCTGGGAAGATGACTGATGTTAGAGTGTGGAATCCTGTGGCCTGGGAACATGACATCGGTGGATTCTGGAACCCTGTGGCCTGGGAACATGCCTGAGGTTTGATGGTGGAAACCTGTGGCCTGGCAACAGGACTGAGGTTGATTCTGGAAGACTGTGGCTAGGGAACATGAGATCGGGTTGATTCTGGCAACCTGTGTCCTGGGAACAAGACTGAGGTTTGATTCTGGAACCCTGTGCCTTGGGAACATGACTGAGGTTTGTTTCTGGAAGCCTGTTCCCTGGGAACATGACTGAGGCTTGATGGTGGAACCGTGGTCTGGCAACAGAACTGAGGTTTGATTGTGGAACCCTCTGGCCTGGGAATATGACTGAGGTTTAATTGTGGAACCCTGTGGCCTGGGAACATGACATCGGTGGATTCTGGAACCCTGAGGCCTGGGAACATGACATCTGTTTAGATTGTGGAATACTGTGCCCCGGGAAGCTGACTGAGCCTCGGTTCTGGAACCCTGTGGACTGGGAACATGACTGAGGTTTTATTCTGGAACCCTGTAGCCTGGGAACATAACTGAGGATTGATTCTGCAATCTTGTGGCCTGGGAAAATGACAACGGTGGATTCTGGAACCCTGTGGCCTGGGAACATGAGAACGGTTTGATTCTGGAACCCTGTGGCCTGGGAACATGCCTGAGGTTTGATGGTGGAAACCTGTGGCCTGGCAACATGACTGAGGTTTGATTCGGGAAGACTGTGGCTAGGGAACATGATATCAGGTTGATTCTGGAAACCTGTGTCCTAGGAACAAGACTGAGGTTTGATTCTGGAACCCTGTGCCTTGGGAACATGACTGAGGTTTGTTTCTGGAAACCTGTTCCCTGGGAACATGACTGAGGTTTGATTCTGGACACCTGTGTCCTGGGAACATGACTGAGGTTTGATTGCTGAAACCTGTGGCCTGCGAACATGACTCAGGTTTGATTCTGGAACCATGTGTCCTGGGAATATGACTGAGGTTTGATTCTGGAAGCCTTTGGCATGGGAAAATGACTGAGGTTTCATTGTGGAAACATGTGGCTTGGGATGATGACTGAGGTTTGATTGTGGAACACTATGGCCTGGCAAAATGACTGAGGTTTGATTCTGGAACCCTGTGGCCTGGCAACTTGACTGAGGTGTGATGGCAGAAACCTGTGGCCTGGCAACATGACTGAGTTTGATTGTGGCACCCTGTGCACGGGGAACATGACTGAGGCCTGATACTGGAACCCCGTGGCGTGGGAACTTGATATTGGTTTGATTCTGGAGCCCTGTTTACTGGGAACATGACTGAGGTTTGATGGTTGACACCTGTGGCCTGGCAACATGATTGAGGTTTGATAGTGGAACCCTCAGGCTTGGGAACATGAGTGAGGCTTGATGGTGGAACCCTGTGGCCTGGCAACATGAGTGAGGCTTGATGGTGGAACCCTGTGGCTTGGCAAGATGACTTAGGTTTGATTGTGGAACAGTCTTTCCTGGGAACATGACTGAGGCTTGATGGTGGAACCGTGGCCTAGCAACAGGACAGAGGTTTGATTGTGGAACCCTCTGGCCTGGGAATATGACTGAGGTTTCATTGTGGAAACCTGTGGCCTGGGAACATGACTGGGAGTTTATTTCTGAAACCTGTGTCCAGGGAACATGACTGAGGTTTGATTCTGGAACCATGTGGCCTGGGAATATGACTGAGGTTTGATTCTGGAAACCATTGGCCTGGGAAGATGACTGATGTTAGAGTGTGGAATTCTGTGGCCTGGGAATATGACATCGGTTTGGATTCCGGTACCCTGTTGCCTGGGAACATGAAATCGGTTTGATTCTGGAAACCTGTGGCCTGGGAATATGACTGAGGTTTGATGGTGGTACCCTATGGCCTGGCAACATGACTGAAGTTTGATTCTGGATCCCTGTGGCCTGGGAACGTGACTGAGGCGTGATTCTGGAAAACTGTGGCCTGGGAACATGACATCTATTTAGATTGTGGAATACTGTGCCCCGGGAACCTGACTAAGCCTTGGTTCTGGAACCCTGTGGGCTGGGAACATGACTGAGGTTTTATTCTGGAACCCTGTAGCCTGGGAACATAACTGAGGATTGATTCTGGAACCCTGTGGCCTGGGAACATGACATCGGTGGATTCTGGAACCCTGAGGCCTGGGAACATGACATCTGTTTAGATTGTGGAATACTGTGCCCCGGGAACCTGACTGAGCCTCGGTTCTGGAACCCTGTGGACTGGGAACATGACTGAGGTTTTATTCTGGAACCCTGTAGCCTGGGAACATAACTGAGGATTGATTCTGCAATCTTGTGGCCTGGGAAAATGACAACGGTGGATTCTGGAACCCTGTGGCCTGGGAACATGAGAACGGTTTGATTCTGGAACCCTGTGGCCTGGGAACATGCCTGAGGTTTGATGGTGGAAACCTGTGGCCTGGCAACATGACTGAGGTTTGATTCTGGAAGACTGTGGCTAGGGAACATGATATCGGGTTGATTCTGGAAACCTGTGTCCTGGGAACAAGACTGAGGTTTGATTCTGGAACCCTGTGCCTTGGGAACATGACTGAGGTTTGTTTCTGGAAACCTGTTCCCTGGGAACATGACTGAGGTTTGATTCTGGACACCTGTGTCCTGGGAACATGACTGAGGTTTGATTGCTGAAACCTGTGGCCTGCGAACATGACTCAGGTTTGATTCTGGAACCATGTGTCCTGGGAATATGACTGAGGTTTGATTCTGGAAGCCTTTGGCCTGGGAAAATGACTGAGGTTTCATTGTGGAAACATGTGGCTTGGGATGATGACTGAGGTTTGATGGTGGAACACTATGGCCTGGCAAAATGACTGAGGCTTGATTCTGGAACCCTGTGGCCTGGCAACTTGACTGAGGTGTGATGGCAGAAACCTGTGGCCTGGCAACATGACTGAGTTTGATTGTGGCACCCTGTGCACGGGGAACATGACTGAGGCCTGATACTGGAACCCCGTGGCGTGGGAACTTGACATTGGTTTGATTCTGGAGCCCTGTTTACTGGGAACATGACTGAGGTTTGATGGTTGACACCTGTGGCCTGGCAACATGATTGAGGTTTGATAGTGGAACCCTCAGGCTTGGGAACATGAGTGAGGCTTGATGGTGGAACACTGTGGCCTGGCAACATGAGTGAGGCTTGATGGTGGAACCCTGTGGCTTGGCAAGATGACTTAGGTTTGATTGTGGAACAGTCTTTCCTGGGAACATGACTGAGGCTTGATGTTGGAACCGTGGCCTAGCAACAGGACAGAGGTTTGATTGTGGAACCCTCTGGCCTGGGAATATGACTGAGGTTTCATTGTGGAACCCTGTGGCCTGGGAACATGACTGGGAGTTTATTTCTGAAACCTGTGTCCAGGGAACATGACTGAGGTTTTATTCTGGAACCATGTGGCCTGGGAATATGACTGAGGTTTGATTCTGGAAACCATTGGCCTGGGAAGATGACTGATGTTAGAGTGTGGAATCCTGTGGCCTGGGAACATGACATCGGTGGATTCTGGAACCCTGTGGCCTGGGAACATGCCTGAAGTTTGATGGTGGAAACCTGTGGCCTGGCAACAGGACTGAGGTTTGATTCTGGAAGACTGTGGCTAGGGAACATGAGATCGGGTTGATTCTGGCAACCTGTGTCCTGGGAACAAGACTGAGGTTTGATTCTGGAACCCTGTGCCTTGGGAACATGACTGAGGTTTGTTTCTGGAAGCCTGTTCCCTGGGAACATGACTGAGGCTTGATGGTGGAACCGTGGTCTGGCAACAGAACTGAGGTTTGATTGTGGAACCCTCTGGCCTGGGAATATGACATCTATTTAGATTGTGGAATACTGTGCCCCGGGAACCTGACTGAGCCTTGGTTCTGGAACCCTGTGGACTGGGAACATGACTGAGGTTTTATTCTGGAACCCTGTAGCCTGGGAACATAACTGAGGATTGATTCTGGAACCCTGTGGCCTGGGAACATGACATCGGTGGATTCTGGAACCCTGAGGCCTGGGAACATGACGTCTGTTTAGATTGTGGAATACTGTGCCCCGGGAACCTGACTGAGCCTCGGTTCTGGAACCCTGTGGACTGGGAACATGACTGAGGTTTTATTCTGGAACCCTGTAGCCTGGGAACATAACTGAGGATTGATTCTGGAATCTTGTGGCCTGGGAAAATGACAACGGTGGATTCTGGAACCCTGTGGCCTGGGAACATGAGAACGGTTTGATTCTGGAACTCTGTGGCCTGGGAACATGCCTGAGGTTTGATGGTGGAAACCTGTGGCCTGGCAACATGACTGAGGTTTGATTCTGGAAGACTGTGGCTAGGGAACATGATATCGGGTTGATTCTGGAAACCTGTGTCCTGGGAACAAGACTGAGGTTTGATTCTGGAACGCTGTGCCTTGGGAACATGACTGAGGTTTGTTTCTGGAAACCTGTTCCCTGGGAACATGACTGAGGTTTGATTCTGGACACCTGTGTCCTGGGAACATGACTGAGGTTTGATTGCTGAAACCTGTGGCCTGCGAACATGACTCAGGTTTGATTCTGGAACCATGTGTCCTGGGAATATGACTGAGGTTTGATTCTGGAAGCCTTTGGCCTGGGAAAATGACTGAGGTTTCATTGTGGAAACATGTGGCTTGGGATGATGACTGAGGTTTGATGGTGGAACACTATGGCCTGGCAAAATGACTGAGGCTTGATTCTGGAACCCTGTGGCCTGGCAACTTGACTGAGGTGTGATGGCAGAAACCTGTGGCCTGGCAACATGACTGAGTTTGATTGTGGCACCCTGTGCACGGGGAACATGACTGAGGCCTGATACTGGAACCCCGTGGCGTGGGAACTTGACATTGGTTTGATTCTGGAGCCCTGTTTACTGGGAACATGACTGAGGTTTGATGGTTGACACCTGTGGCCTGGCAACATGATTGAGGTTTGATAGTGGAACCCTCAGGCTTGGGAACATGAGTGAGGCTTGATGGTGGAACCCTGTGGCCTGGCAACATGAGTGAGGCTTGATGGTGGAACCCTGTGGCTTGGCAAGATGACTTAGGTTTGATTGTGGAACAGTCTTTCCTGGGAACATGACTGAGGCTTGATGGTGGAACCGTGGCCTAGCAACAGGACAGAGGTTTGATTGTGGAACCCTCTGGCCTGGGAATATGACTGAGGTTTCATTGTGGAACCCTGTGGCCTGGGAACATGACTGGGAGTTTATTTCTGAAACCTGTGTCCAGGGAACATGACTGAGGTTTTATTCTGGAACCATGTGGCCTGGGAATATGACTGAGGTTTGATTCTGGAAACCATTGGCCTGGGAAGATGACTGATGTTAGAGTGTGGAATCCTGTGGCCTGGGAACATGACATCGGTGGATTCTGGAACCCTGTGGCCTGGGAACATGCCTGAAGTTTGATGGTGGAAACCTGTGGCCTGGCAACAGGACTGAGGTTTGATTCTGGAAGACTGTGGCTAGGGAACATGAGATCGGGTTGATTCTGGCAACCTGTGTCCTGGGAACAAGACTGAGGTTTGATTCTGGAACCCTGTGCCTTGGGAACATGACTGAGGTTTGTTTCTGGAAGCCTGTTCCCTGGGAACATGACTGAGGCTTGATGGTGGAACCGTGGTCTGGCAACAGAACTGAGGTTTGATTGTGGAACCCTCTGGCCTGGGAATATGACTGAGGTTTAATTGTGGAACCCTGTGGCCTGGGAACATGACATCGGTGGATTCTGGAACCCTGAGGCCTGGGAACATGACATCTGTTTAGATTGTGGAATACTGTGCCCCGGGAAGCTGACTGAGCCTCGGTTCTGGAACCCTGTGGACTGGGAACATGACTGAGGTTTTATTCTGGAACCCTGTAGCCTGGGAACATAACTGAGGATTGATTCTGCAATCTTGTGGCCTGGGAAAATGACAACGGTGGATTCTGGAACCCTGTGGCCTGGGAACATGAGAACGGTTTGATTCTGGAACCCTGTGGCCTGGGAACATGCCTGAGGTTTGATGGTGGAAACCTGTGGCCTGGCAACATGACTGAGGTTTGATTCGGGAAGACTGTGGCTAGGGAACATGATATCGGGTTGATTCTGGAAACCTGTGTCCTAGGAACAAGACTGAGGTTTGATTCTGGAACCCTGTGCCTTGGGAACATGACTGAGGTTTGTTTCTGGAAACCTGTTCCCTGGGAACATGACTGAGGTTTGATTCTGGACACCTGTGTCCTGGGAACATGACTGAGGTTTGATTGCTGAAACCTGTGGCCTGCGAACATGACTCAGGTTTGATTCTGGAACCATGTGTCCTGGGAATATGACTGAGGTTTGATTCTGGAAGCCTTTGGCATGGGAAAATGACTGAGGTTTCATTGTGGAAACATGTGGCTTGGGATGATGACTGAGGTTTGATTGTGGAACACTATGGCCTGGCAAAATGACTGAGGTTTGATTCTGGAACCCTGTGGCCTGGCAACTTGACTGAGGTGTGATGGCAGAAACCTGTGGCCTGGCAACATGACTGAGTTTGATTGTGGCACCCTGTGCACGGGGAACATGACTGAGGCCTGATACTGGAACCCCGTGGCGTGGGAACTTGATATTGGTTTGATTCTGGAGCCCTGTTTACTGGGAACATGACTGAGGTTTGATGGTTGACACCTGTGGCCTGGCAACATGATTGAGGTTTGATAGTGGAACCCTCAGGCTTGGGAACATGAGTGAGGCTTGATGGTGGAACCCTGTGGCCTGGCAACATGAGTGAGGCTTGATGGTGGAACCCTGTGGCTTGGCAAGATGACTTAGGTTTGATTGTGGAACAGTCTTTCCTGGGAACATGACTGAGGCTTGACGGTGGAACCGTGGCCTAGCAACAGGACAGAGGTTTGATTGTGGAACCCTCTGGCCTGGGAATATGACTGAGGTTTCATTGTGGAAACCTGTGGCCTGGGAACATGACTGGGAGTTTATTTCTGAAACCTGTGTCCAGGGAACATGACTGAGGTTTGATTCTGGAACCATGTGGCCTGGGAATATGACTGAGGTTTGATTCTGGAAACCATTGGCCTGGGAAGATGACTGATGTTAGAGTGTGGAATTCTGTGGCCTGGGAACATGACATCGGTTTGGATTCCGGTACCCTGTTGCCTGGGAACATGAAATCGGTTTGATTCTGGAAACCTGTGGCCTGGGAATATGACTGAGGTTTGATGGTGGTACCCTATGGCCTGGCAACATGACTGAAGTTTGATTCTGGATCCCTGTGGCCTGGGAACGTGACTGAGGCGTGATTCTGGAAAACTGTGGCCTGGGAACATGACATCTATTTAGATTGTGGAATACTGTGCCCCGGGAACCTGACTAAGCCTTGGTTCTGGAACCCTGTGGGCTGGGAACATGACTGAGGTTTTATTCTGGAACCCTGTAGCCTGGGAACATAACTGAGGATTGATTCTGGAACCCTGTGGCCTGGGAACATGACATCGGTGGATTCTGGAACCCTGAGGCCTGGGAACATGACATCTGTTTAGATTGTGGAATACTGTGCCCCGGGAACCTGACTGAGCCTCGGTTCTGGAACCCTGTGGACTGGGAACATGACTGAGGTTTTATTCTGGAACCCTGTAGCCTGGGAACATAACTGAGGATTGATTCTGCAATCTTGTGGCCTGGGAAAATGACAACGGTGGATTCTGGAACCCTGTGGCCTGGGAACATGAGAACGGTTTGATTCTGGAACCCTGTGGCCTGGGAACATGCCTGAGGTTTGATGGTGGAAACCTGTGGCCTGGCAACATGACTGAGGTTTGATTCTGGAAGACTGTGGCTAGGGAACATGATATCGGGTTGATTCTGGAAACCTGTGTCCTGGGAACAAGACTGAGGTTTGATTCTGGAACCCTGTGCCTTGGGAACATGACTGAGGTTTGTTTCTGGAAACCTGTTCCCTGGGAACATGACTGAGGTTTGATTCTGGACACCTGTGTCCTGGGAACATGACTGAGGTTTGATTGCTGAAACCTGTGGCCTGCGAACATGACTCAGGTTTGATTCTGGAACCATGTGTCCTGGGAATATGACTGAGGTTTGATTCTGGAAGCCTTTGGCCTGGGAAAATGACTGAGGTTTCATTGTGGAAACATGTGGCTTGGGATGATGACTGAGGTTTGATGGTGGAACACTATGGCCTGGCAAAATGACTGAGGCTTGATTCTGGAACCCTGTGGCCTGGCAACTTGACTGAGGTGTGATGGCAGAAACCTGTGGCCTGGCAACATGACTGAGTTTGATTGTGGCACCCTGTGCACGGGGAACATGACTGAGGCCTGATACTGGAACCCCGTGGCGTGGGAACTTGACATTGGTTTGATTCTGGAGCCCTGTTTACTGGGAACATGACTGAGGTTTGATGGTTGACACCTGTGGCCTGGCAACATGATTGAGGTTTGATAGTGGAACCCTCAGGCTTGGGAACATGAGTGAGGCTTGATGGTGGAACCCTGTGGCCTGGCAACATGAGTGAGGCTTGATGGTGGAACCCTGTGGCTTGGCAAGATGACTTAGGTTTGATTGTGGAACAGTCTTTCCTGGGAACATGACTGAGGCTTGATGGTGGAACCGTGGCCTAGCAACAGGACAGAGGTTTGATTGTGGAACCCTCTGGCCTGGGAATATGACTGAGGTTTCATTGTGGAACCCTGTGGCCTGGGAACATGACTGGGAGTTTATTTCTGAAACCTGTGTCCAGGGAACATGACTGAGGTTTTATTCTGGAACCATGTGGCCTGGGAATATGACTGAGGTTTGATTCTGGAAACCATTGGCCTGGGAAGATGACTGATGTTAGAGTGTGGAATCCTGTGGCCTGGGAACATGACATCGGTGGATTCTGGAACCCTGTGGCCTGGGAACATGCCTGAAGTTTGATGGTGGAAACCTGTGGCCTGGCAACAGGACTGAGGTTTGATTCTGGAAGACTGTGGCTAGGGAACATGAGATCGGGTTGATTCTGGCAACCTGTGTCCTGGGAACAAGACTGAGGTTTGATTCTGGAACCCTGTGCCTTGGGAACATGACTGAGGTTTGTTTCTGGAAGCCTGTTCCCTGGGAACATGACTGAGGCTTGATGGTGGAACCGTGGTCTGGCAACAGAACTGAGGTTTGATTGTGGAACCCTCTGGCCTGGGAATATGACTGAGGTTTAATTGTGGAACCCTGTGGCCTGGGAACATGACATCGGTGGATTCTGGAACCCTGAGGCCTGGGAACATGACATCTGTTTAGATTGTGGAATACTGTGCCCCGGGAAGCTGACTGAGCCTCGGTTCTGGAACCCTGTGGACTGGGAACATGACTGAGGTTTTATTCTGGAACCCTGTAGCCTGGGAACATAACTGAGGATTGATTCTGCAATCTTGTGGCCTGGGAAAATGACAACGGTGGATTCTGGAACCCTGTGGCCTGGGAACATGAGAACGGTTTGATTCTGGAACCCTGTGGCCTGGGAACATGCCTGAGGTTTGATGGTGGAAACCTGTGGCCTGGCAACATGACTGAGGTTTGATTCGGGAAGACTGTGGCTAGGGAACATGATATCGGGTTGATTCTGGAAACCTGTGTCCTAGGAACAAGACTGAGGTTTGATTCTGGAACCCTGTGCCTTGGGAACATGACTGAGGTTTGTTTCTGGAAACCTGTTCCCTGGGAACATGACTGAGGTTTGATTCTGGACACCTGTGTCCTGGGAACATGACTGAGGTTTGATTGCTGAAACCTGTGGCCTGCGAACATGACTCAGGTTTGATTCTGGAACCATGTGTCCTGGGAATATGACTGAGGTTTGATTCTGGAAGCCTTTGGCATGGGAAAATGACTGAGGTTTCATTGTGGAAACATGTGGCTTGGGATGATGACTGAGGTTTGATTGTGGAACACTATGGCCTGGCAAAATGACTGAGGTTTGATTCTGGAACCCTGTGGCCTGGCAACTTGACTGAGGTGTGATGGCAGAAACCTGTGGCCTGGCAACATGACTGAGTTTGATTGTGGCACCCTGTGCACGGGGAACATGACTGAGGCCTGATACTGGAACCCCGTGGCGTGGGAACTTGATATTGGTTTGATTCTGGAGCCCTGTTTACTGGGAACATGACTGAGGTTTGATGGTTGACACCTGTGGCCTGGCAACATGATTGAGGTTTGATAGTGGAACCCTCAGGCTTGGGAACATGAGTGAGGCTTGATGGTGGAACCCTGTGGCCTGGCAACATGAGTGAGGCTTGATGGTGGAACCCTGTGGCTTGGCAAGATGACTTAGGTTTGATTGTGGAACAGTCTTTCCTGGGAACATGACTGAGGCTTGATGGTGGAACCGTGGCCTAGCAACAGGACAGAGGTTTGATTGTGGAACCCTCTGGCCTGGGAATATGACTGAGGTTTCATTGTGGAAACCTGTGGCCTGGGAACATGACTGGGAGTTTATTTCTGAAACCTGTGTCCAGGGAACATGACTGAGGTTTGATTCTGGAACCATGTGGCCTGGGAATATGACTGAGGTTTGATTCTGGAAACCATTGGCCTGGGAAGATGACTGATGTTAGAGTGTGGAATTCTGTGGCCTGGGAATATGACATCGGTTTGGATTCCGGTACCCTGTTGCCTGGGAACATGAAATCGGTTTGATTCTGGAAACCTGTGGCCTGGGAATATGACTGAGGTTTGATGGTGGTACCCTATGGCCTGGCAACATGACTGAAGTTTGATTCTGGATCCCTGTGGCCTGGGAACGTGACTGAGGCGTGATTCTGGAAAACTGTGGCCTGGGAACATGACATCTATTTAGATTGTGGAATACTGTGCCCCGGGAACCTGACTAAGCCTTGGTTCTGGAACCCTGTGGGCTGGGAACATGACTGAGGTTTTATTCTGGAACCCTGTAGCCTGGGAACATAACTGAGGATTGATTCTGGAACCCTGTGGCCTGGGAACATGACATCGGTGGATTCTGGAACCCTGAGGCCTGGGAACATGACATCTGTTTAGATTGTGGAATACTGTGCCCCGGGAACCTGACTGAGCCTCGGTTCTGGAACCCTGTGGACTGGGAACATGACTGAGGTTTTATTCTGGAACCCTGTAGCCTGGGAACATAACTGAGGATTGATTCTGCAATCTTGTGGCCTGGGAAAATGACAACGGTGGATTCTGGAACCCTGTGGCCTGGGAACATGAGAACGGTTTGATTCTGGAACCCTGTGGCCTGGGAACATGCCTGAGGTTTGATGGTGGAAACCTGTGGCCTGGCAACATGACTGAGGTTTGATTCTGGAAGACTGTGGCTAGGGAACATGATATCGGGTTGATTCTGGAAACCTGTGTCCTGGGAACAAGACTGAGGTTTGATTCTGGAACCCTGTGCCTTGGGAACATGACTGAGGTTTGTTTCTGGAAACCTGTTCCCTGGGAACATGACTGAGGTTTGATTCTGGACACCTGTGTCCTGGGAACATGACTGAGGTTTGATTGCTGAAACCTGTGGCCTGCGAACATGACTCAGGTTTGATTCTGGAACCATGTGTCCTGGGAATATGACTGAGGTTTGATTCTGGAAGCCTTTGGCCTGGGAAAATGACTGAGGTTTCATTGTGGAAACATGTGGCTTGGGATGATGACTGAGGTTTGATGGTGGAACACTATGGCCTGGCAAAATGACTGAGGCTTGATTCTGGAACCCTGTGGCCTGGCAACTTGACTGAGGTGTGATGGCAGAAACCTGTGGCCTGGCAACATGACTGAGTTTGATTGTGGCACCCTGTGCACGGGGAACATGACTGAGGCCTGATACTGGAACCCCGTGGCGTGGGAACTTGACATTGGTTTGATTCTGGAGCCCTGTTTACTGGGAACATGACTGAGGTTTGATGGTTGACACCTGTGGCCTGGCAACATGATTGAGGTTTGATAGTGGAACCCTCAGGCTTGGGAACATGAGTGAGGCTTGATGGTGGAACACTGTGGCCTGGCAACATGAGTGAGGCTTGATGGTGGAACCCTGTGGCTTGGCAAGATGACTTAGGTTTGATTGTGGAACAGTCTTTCCTGGGAACATGACTGAGGCTTGATGTTGGAACCGTGGCCTAGCAACAGGACAGAGGTTTGATTGTGGAACCCTCTGGCCTGGGAATATGACTGAGGTTTCATTGTGGAACCCTGTGGCCTGGGAACATGACTGGGAGTTTATTTCTGAAACCTGTGTCCAGGGAACATGACTGAGGTTTTATTC
Source organism: Balaenoptera physalus (assembly GCF_965194825.1). Classification (NCBI taxonomy): domain Eukaryota; kingdom Metazoa; phylum Chordata; class Mammalia; order Artiodactyla; family Balaenopteridae; genus Balaenoptera; species Balaenoptera physalus. The sequence goes on along the minus strand of NW_028124255.1, from coordinate 123 downwards.
TGGAACCATGTGGCCTGGGAATATGACTGAGGTTTGATTCTGGAAACCATTGGCCTGGGAAGATGACTGATGTTAGAGTGTGGAATCCTGTGGCCTGGGAACATGACATCGGTGGATTCTGGA